>NC_134273.1:19632918-19720418 GCF_031893055.1 Leptodactylus fuscus | reverse complement strand
ATTTGGACTCAGAATGAGCATTAAGTTCACATCTGATCCAGAGACACAAATTAAGGAAAAAACATATATCTCCGAAATGCAGAGAAGAAAACTAATTTGTTTACAACTTTCCAGATTCGTTCTGCAAACTCGCAAATCATAATAAAACAAGGTGCAGTTCCAGTCCTTATCCAGCAAAGAGCTGAGATCAGGGCCAGAATTACATCGCAAATACTAAGTGAGCAACAGATTGGGAGGGTGGGGGAACTCCTGGGTTATATAAAAATCATAGAGACAGCAGCCAAGGAACTAGATACAGAGAGTGTGTGCACATGTATGTGATCATATAGTGAGCTTACATAGTAAGCATGCAGTCATGGAGTGTGAGTGTGCATATGTAATCATGAAGGCATGTAGTAGGTGTGCATATATGATGGTACATGTATATAGTGAGTATACATATTAATGAATCAAGCATATAGTGAGTATACATAGGTACAGTAGCATATGTAGTTACTATATCTGTGTATATCTGATCATGTATGTAAAGTAGTGTTGTACTTACTATATACTGTATATGCCTATGTGATCATGTCATGTACAGAAGTGTATATACTTACTATATATGTGATCATGTATGTAAAGTAGTGTATTTACTATATATGTGCCTATGTGACCATGTATGTACAGTAGTGCATGCACTTACTATATATGTGGCCCTGTAGGCCCTATCAGTGGTCTCTGGTGCCAGGCAGACGCGTCGAAGAGAACAGGGAGTTGTTCTGGAGCCCAAGAGAGGTGAGTAACATTGTTTTTTGTGTTTGATCACCTCTCTTTGGCCTCCACTTTGGCCTCCGAAGAGACCCCAGAGTATAATAATAATCGCAGTTTTGTTTCAGTCGTGTTTGGTCTAGCCGGCCGAGTTTATCCAACCCTGTACAATCCCTTTAATATGAAGACATAAATTCATCCGACGGTTTTGCTCTGAATTATAATTTAAAGCGTCATTTTTAACTAAATATTTCATGTAATATTTTGCTTGTTAAACAGAATTTTTCTACGTCTGACATAAAATAGCGCAAGTGGAGCAAGTAATGATTGGGGTTTCCAGCCCTCCGTAATAGCATCAGTAGGACATCCGATAATTGCTGATTACCATAACGGGACGACTTGTCGGGTTCTGTAATTTAATATCTGGCAAAATGTTCAAATAATCAATTTCTGAATTAAGTTATTAAAATAAAAAAAAAAATTGTAAAAAAACATAATTAACGATTTGCGGGTTTGCTGAAGAAATTTTCCGTGTTATCGGCTAGATGAAATAAATCAAAAACAGCTGGTGGAAGAAAAAGGGAAATAAAAGAAAATTATGGAAATTTATGGACATGAAAATTAATAAAATCAATTAAGATGATCTACCCTTTTCAATGTTGCTCGTGGTTTATTCCTCTATTTTGTTGAAATTTATCACCCACTAAGGTGCCGTCACACACTATTAAAAAGGTTGTACCCTTTGGAGTATCCTTGCTGTCTGATCACATGGTTTCCTGCTCCTGAGACCTCCAGCAATCAGCTGCAATCAGTGATGGAATCTGACACTAAGTGCTTCATTTTCCTGCAGCACCGCCGCAGGTGAAATGAGGAATTGCACCATCTTACTTAAATCAAATAGCTGAATGTCTAATGCAGGGCGTGCCAGGTCCTCCACGGTGAGACAGGTGGTCTTTGTAGCCCTTCTGTGTTCTGGCTGACAGATGAGGGTTATAAATGTTGAAACTACATCATTTTTTCAAAATATTCTACTGAATGGGGTTTTGGGGACGAATATATTAATATCCTTAAAGGGGTTGTCCAGGATGTTTTAGTACTGGGGCAGGAGGCTTGGGAAGGTGAAATTGAAATATATATCCCCAATGAGGGGCATCACCAATGAGGTATATGAGTGAGATCCTGGGGCATTTCTACTGACCACTGAGGCCAATGGTGAGGGACATTGGAAAATCAGGGATAAGTTTTTTGTTTTTTTTTAAATTTCTGACCCCATCAGTAAAATATTCTGGACAACCCCTTTAAGACACAGCATCAATTTCAGGCTGCAATTTCTCCAAACAGATGATGAATATGGGGTGCGGGGTGTTGGACCGTTATCAATTCTAATGATAACTCATCAATATAGTGCTATATTTTCTGTTTACATTTTTGAAACACACCACTACGATTTTTCCAGCGGCACTTTTTTTGTCGCAGGATGATACTTAGGGCCTTGGCCAAAAATAAATTCTCGTATCCCAACCATTAAACAAGCACTTTAAAAAAATTTCCTTGATTCATTTTTTTTTTTTTTTTTTTTTTTTTTTACAGAAACAGTGCCACACATGTCTATAGGCTGTGTCTGGTATTGCAGCTGAGTGGCATTTACTTGAATAGGAATGAACTGCAATTAGAGTTGATTCGAATACCTCGCTCCATAGGAATGCATGTTAGCGGTCAACGCTTAACCCCTTGGTGTTCGGCCGCTCCCATGCATTCCTATGGGAGTGAGGTATTCGAAACTATAGTTTCAAATACTATTCGCTCATCTTTAATTGCAATACCAGGCATAGCCTAAGGACAAGAGTGGCGCTGTTTCTGAAAAAAAATAATTCAAGTAATATTTTTTTAAGGTTGCTGCTAATACCATGTACTTAATCCTGACAACGCCACCTAAGCAAATTTTTTGCTGTGCGTTTGTCACAACCTTAAATTTCCATAGCAGTCAGATGTGATAGAATTGGATTTTAAGAACTAATGTTCATACTTTGGGGAAATTCACCAGGAAAAATGCCCCCAAATTCTATCATAGGCGAGGACCAAACCGCGGAAAAGACCGTGGTGGAAACGCGTCAGGTTTGTTTTTCAGCAGTGCTCATAAAAAGTCTGCCGATTTTTAGATTATATCTACATGGAAAACGGCGGCGGTTCCGTAGGTATAATGGACACGCTGCGATTTACAAGAGCGTGAGTATTTATGAAATTGCAGAATTTTCACTAAGCGTTTTTATCTGCAATGTATGGATGGGATTATCCAGAATCCATGTTGCAGGTAACGTAAAACGCGGCATAAACTGTATTACCTATGTGAGTCACATCTACTACGACAGCTTTGCTACAATTCCTGTATCTGTCATGTTCCTGATTATCACATACAATCAGATTTTTCCCTAAATTCTATCAATTTGAGGATTATTAGACGGTGCATTAAATATCTCTCGGATCTATCCGAAAGTTGCAAAAATAATAAACTATAGCGAGCAGATGGCCATAGGATATCACTTATCCTGCACATGTTTTACATATTTTAACATGTTTTCCATATTATTGGGTCCATGTTTGTGCTATAGCATAAGGACATGAATAAAATATAACTTCAGACACTGCTATGTAGAGGTGTCAGTGATAAATGGTAGAAGCGCGGAGAGATTAATCACATGTGACTGGAACATCCGGATCTCTGCAGATAAAACCAACCCAAATTCACAAAGACTTTGTATCCCGTTCGCAAATATTCAACGGATTCTAATTAAAAGCAATACTCGGTGTTACCCGTGTAATAAAGTGAACCTGTCATGTAAGGCAAGTTATTAATATGTATTACATAGCGGTATGGGAAATAGGAAATTGGTGGGAGGGCAGGGACGTGGTGAGCGGCGGTTATAGATGTCTTGGATAATTCCGGAAAAATAAATATTTGCTGACGTTTTGTAGGAAGAAAATTCCTTAATTATTTAATGTAGTTGAGACAGATTCCATAGAACAGGGGATAAGTGGAGGACTGACTGTGGGGAAACTCACATAAGTCCCTGTGTTGACGCAGGCACTCTGCACCTCTATTTACGCTTCGGAAACGCGGCGGTTTTTGTTGCAGATTTTGCTGCGGTTTTTGTGAGCCAAAGTCAGGAGTGGATGGAAAAGGAATTGGAAATATATAGGAAATTCTTAGACTTATCCCTTTGGTTGAATCTACTCCTGGCAATAAAATTTGCAACAAAAACGCGTGGGACCTCAGCCTTATTGGAATAATCTGGTTAGGGAGAGACCACCATATAGGTGTGTGGAGTCTTATTAAGCCATTGGCGCACTGTCTCCCTATATCAACATCATGGGAGACAGATTTGGATATTCTTCCCATGGAATAATCTGGGCAATAATAAAGTTTATCAATGTGATCCCTGCCCTGGTGACGTCTTATTACTAATATACACCTTGGTCCCCAGGAGCCTGGTTTACTACCCATGTGGAGGGCTGCTGGGGAGGCCAAAACTCTCATTTCTCTGCCTCCCCAACTGTCTCATAAGACTGACTCAACTTTATTCAATGCCCTGGTGACCCCAATACAGGGACATTGGTGGCATCAGTGACAGCTGGAGTGACAGAAAAATGCCACACAGGTAATAAATGGGGCCATGGGAATGAGGGTAGCACTGCTAAACCTTATTATTCTGGGGCAACACGGTGGCTCAGTGATAAGCACTGCAGTTTTGCAGTGCTGGAGTCCTGGGTTCAAACTCCGCCAGGAACAACATCTGCAAGGAGTTTGTATGTTCTCCCCGTGTTTGCGTGGATTTCCTCCCATTCTACAAAGACTTACTGATAGGGAAAAAAAATGTACATTGTGATCCCTATATGGGGCTCACAATCTACATAAAAAAAACAAAAAACCCTTAGTATTCCCTGGAGGACCCATGTTGCGGAAGTGCAGGTTTTTTTGTTTTGTTTTTTTGTAGATTTTTGCATTTTTTTTTAGCCAAAGCCAAGAATGGCTACAAAAGGAATGGAAAATATCTAGACGTTCTTCCACTTCTACCCTTCTACTCCTGGCTTTGGCTCAAAACACCCCCACAGCAATGAAAACAGCAACATGGGGCCTCGGCCTTATTGTATGGCAGTCCGATTTCTGGATTAGCAGACGCCAGATTAAGTCATTTCATGGTATTTCCCCAAGAAGCCCATGATGTTTCCTCTCTCTTTGTGAGTCTGGAGTATCGTCAGAGCTCAAATCGCCGTCGAAAATCGATGCCGCTGTTGCTCTCTGTTTGCACCCATTTGTAGCAGAACCTCTAAACGTGATGTGATTGTGCTGTAATGTCTGTGTTTGTTCTCATGAAAGATAAGACGACTCCAGATGTGTCTGGCAGCGACGTTCTTCCCTTTCCCTATCAAGGGGTTGGGTCAGTCGGACAAACATTCAGACGACAGCTCTATGAAGTGTACGGCCATACTGAAGCCATGGTTAGGGCTGCACATAAGGGGCATTTCTTTGCAATGTTCTCTGATATAGGATATCATACAGATGTTCCTAGATACCTGGGTCTATGAGCGATTCCATGTCCCTATATCACACTAGGTAAATACAGTGTCATTTCATTTTATCACCACCCACAGTTTTTTATCAAGTTTCCTGAACTGAAATCTCCTGCAAGGCGTGGGTGTAACGGCATATGTCACTGACTACCGCGCTGTGTTTTCTTTCCTTGTCCACAGATGATCTTTGCTTTACTTCTACAATGGAAATGATAGGGAACTAATAAGTAAAAGTACTGAAGAAGAAGCAGGGACTCCTTGTATGAAACCACCTCAAGGAATCCTTCCATACAGTGCTGAAGAAGTATGTGTATACTACCATCTATCTAATCCACAATTTGTTCTTTCTTATCTATCTATCCATCTAATCAATTGTTAGATATCTAAGTTGTCTAAGGCCCGGTTAACATCTGCGTTCGGGTTTCCGTTCGGGGAGTCCGCTTGGTGACCCCCTCCCTAAAGGAAACCTATATGCATTAAAAAGCGGTTAGCTGGGAAACCTGCGGACCCCGTAGACTATAATGAGAAAAGTCCTGCAGATGTGAACCAGGTCTAAGGTATGTTGTTCATGACTTGGTTTCCCAGGTAACTAAGCGCTGTGTTGTTCTATCTATCTATCTCCTATCTATCTATCTATCTATCTATCTATCTATCTATCTATCTATCTATCTATCTATCTATCTATCTATCCATCCATCCATCCATCCATCCATCATCCATCCATCTTCTACCTAATCTTTCTTTCTTTCTTTCTTTCTTTCTTTCTTTCTTTCTTTCTTTCTTTCTTTCTTTCTTTCTTTCTTTCCTTCCTTCCTTCCTTCCTTCCTTCCTTCCTTCCTTCCTTCCTTCCTTCCTTCCTTCCTTCCCTCCCTCCTTATCTATCTACAGTCCTATGAAAAAGTTTGGGCACCCCTATTAATCTTAATCATTTTTAGTTCTAAATATTTTGGTGTTTGCAACAGCCTTTTCAGTTTGATATATCTAATAACTGATGGACACAGTAATATTTCAGGATTGAAATGAGGTTTATTGTACTAGCAGAAAATGTGCAATATGCATTAAACCAAAATTTGACCGGTGCAAAAGTATGGGCACCTCAACAGAAAAGTGACATTAATATTTAGTAGATCCTCCTTTTGCAAAGATAACAGCCTCTAGTCGCTTCCTGTAGCTTTTAATCAGTTCCTGGATCCTGGATAAAGGTATTTTGGACAAACAATTCAAGTTCAGTTAAGTTTGATGGTCGCCGAGCATGGACAGCCCGCTTCAAATCATCCCACAGATGTTCAATGATATTCAGGTCTGGGGACTGGGATGACCATTCCAGAACATTGTAATTGTTCCTCTGCATGAATGCCTGAGGATTTGGAGCGGTGTTTTGGATCATTGTCTTGCTGAAATATCCATCCCCGGCGTAACTTCAACTTTGTCACTGATTCTTGAACATTATTCTCAAGAATCTGCTGATACTGAGTGGAATCCATGCGACCCTCAACTTTAACAAGATTCCCGGTGCCGGCATTGGCCACACAGCCCCAAAGCATGATGGAACCTCCACCAAATTTTACAGTGGGTAGCATGTGTTTTTCTTGGAATGCTGTTTCTTTTTGGATGCCATGCATAACGCCTTTTTTTATAACCAAACAACTCAATTTTTGTTTCCAAAATGAAGCTGCCTTGTCCAAATGTGCTTTTTCATACCTCAGGCAACTCTATTTGTGGCGTACGTGCAGAAATGGCTTCTTTCTCATCACTCTCCCATACAGCTTCTATTTGTGCAAAGTGCGCTGTATAGTTGACCGATGCACAGTGACACCATCTGCAGCAAGATGATGCTGCAGCTCTTTGGAGGTGGTCTGTGGATTGTCCTTGACTGTTCTCACCATTCTTCTTCTCTGCCTTTCTGATATTTTTCTTGGCCTGCCACTTCTGGGCTTAACAAGAACTGTACCTGTGGTCTTCCATTTCCTTACTATGTTCCTCACAGTGGAAACTGACAGGTTAAATCTCTGAGACAACTTTTTGTATCCTTCCCCTGAACAACTATGTTGAACAATCTTTGTTTTCAGATCATTTGAGAGTTGTTTTGAGTAGCCCATGATGCCACTCTTCAGAGGAGATTCAAATAGTAGAACAACTTGCAATTGACCACCTTAAATACCTTTTCTCATGATTGGATACATCTGGCTATGAAGTTCAAAGCTCACTGAGGTTACAAAACCAATTTTGTGCTTCAGTAAGTCAGTATAAAGTAGTTAGGAGTATTCAAATCAATAAAATGATAAGGGTGCCCATACTTTTGCACCGGTCAAATTTTGGTTTAATGCATATTGCGCATTTTCTGTTAGTACAATAAACCTCATTTCAATCCTGAAATATTACTGTGTCCATCAGTTATTAGATATATCAAACTGAAATGGCTGTTGCAAACACCAAAATATTTAGAACTAAAAATGATTAAGATTAATAGGGGTGCCCAAACTTTTTCATAGGACTGTATCTATCTATCTATCTATCTATCTATCTATCTATCTATCTATCTATCTATCTCCTATCTATCTATCTATCTATCTATCTATCTATCTATCTCCTATCTATCTATCTATCTATCTATCTATCATCTATCTATCTATCTATCTATCTATCTATCTATCTATCCATCCATCCATCCATCATCCATCCATCTTCTACCTAATCTTTCTTTCTTTCTTTCTTTCTTTCTTTCTTTCTTTCTTTCTTTCTTTCTTTCTTTCTTTCTTTCTTTCTTTCCTTCCTTCCTTCCTTCCTTCCTTCCCTCCCTCCCTCCTTATCTATCTATCTATCTATCTATCTATCTATCTATCTCCTATCTATCTATCTATCTATCTATCTATCTATCTATCTATCTCCTATCTATCTATCTATCTATCTATCTATCTATCATCTATCTATCTATCTATCTATCTATCTATCTATCTATCCATCCATCCATCCATCCATCCATCCATCCAATCTATCATTATATGCATTTAGCTATCTAATCCATCTTCTATCTAATATATAATTCTTCCTTCCTTCCTTCCTTCCTTCCTTCCTTCCTTCCTTCCTTCCTTCCTTCCTTCCTTCCTTCCTTCCTTCCTTCCTTCCTTATCTATCTATCTATCTATCTATCTATCTATCTATCTATCTATCTATCTATCTATCTATCTATCTATCTATCTAACTATCAGTATGTCTGTCTCTCTATATCTCTGTTTTAATATCTATCTATCTATCTATCTATCTATCTATCTATCTATCTCCTATCTATCTGTCTATCTATCTATCTATCTATCTATCTATCTATCTATCTATCTCCTATCTATCTCCTATCTATCTATCTATCTATCTATCTATCTATCTATCTATCTATCTCATATCTATCTATCTATCTCCTATCTATCTATCTATCTCCTATCTATCTATCTATCTATCTATCTATCTATCTATCTATCTATCTATCTCCTATATATCTATCTATCTATCTATCTATCTATCTATCTATCTCCTATCTATCTATCTATCTATCTATCTATCTATCTCCTATCTATCTATCTATCTATCTATCTATCTATCTATCTCATATCTATCTATCTATCTATCTATCTATCTATCTATCTATCTCCTATCTATCTATCTATCTATCTATCTATCTATCTATCTATCTCCTATATATCTATCTATCTATCTATCTATCTATCTATCTATCTATCTATCTATCTCCTATCTATCTATCTATCTATCTATCTATCTATCTATCTATCTCCTATCTATCTATCTATCTATCTATCTATCTATCTATCTATCTCATATCTATCTATCTATCTATCTATCTATCTATCTATCTATCTATCTATCTCTATCCTACCATCTATAAACATTCTAATCTTCATCCTTTAGGCTTCCTAGATCCTTCAGCCCATTCTCCCCAGCCTCAGTTATTTGTTCTTCTACAATACATTAGCTTGCAGTTTAATAACAGGAATAAGGTCTTGGTGACATCGCTCAGTTCATTGGTAATTTCTGGCACCACTTGTCTAAGTGTGAGATTATATGAGCTCATCAATCTACAATATGAGCAGGTGACACCAGGTCCCCAATGAAATTTCCACCCCACGAGGGAAACATCTAGTTATATGAGGCACCGGCGTAACCCCATCAAAGGCTAATCTGAGCGGTTAGCTTTATTGTGATAGCCAGAGGTTGATATATATTTTAATATATTTACACTGAGGACCCCTGTGATCTCTTTGCGGGACCTGGCCTCGGCTTTGGCGCAGTCACTTGTATATGTATGTGACAACTGGGACTTGTACATAGACTTATTATATTATCATTTGTTGTCTATGTCACATTGTTATCGCTTCTCATTTATTACCCGGCTCTGTGTATTTACGGGGTCATCCATTGTTATTTAGTAGCTGTATATGGAGCGTTTAATAATATCCAAGATATACCTTTCTTGTAAAACGGAACCGGTTCATGACTCCATATTGTGCCCTTTTCACAGTGAATAACGGCTTAATTTTTAGCCCGGACTCATGAATTTTGTATATTTATTTAGTGGATATGATGGAGACTCCTAAAGGTGGGAAGGTAAGAAATATATATATATGTATTTTATGGTCATTCTAAATGAAAAACAGGTACAAATATATTCTTATACTAGTTACTTTGTAGCAGTTTGGTATATTCTAAATATTTATTATGAGAATGGGGCGAGACGATGAGTTTCGATGTACGCTGTTCAGCCTCCTTATAAAATGGTTGTACAATTGAGTCTCACAATTACAGTGATCAAGTTATCCAGGTCGTATTTTATCTTCCATGGCGGGTAAGTCAACCTACCCTGTAATGGAAACCTCCTCTTTAAGGACACTAGGGCAACTGTATCATCTATTGCCCAAAGTTAATGGAACCCCACTTTCCCCAGTCCCACAGGCACAATGCCTTGGGGTAACCCTGGACTCTGACCTATCCTTAAAGCCACATATTCAAGCCCTCAACACCTCCTGCCGCCTCGAGCTCAGGAACATCCATCGAATCCGCTCCTTCCTCACCCCTGAAACTACCAAGATGCTCGTCCATGCCCTCATAATCTCCCGCTTAGACTACTGCAACACCCTTCTCCATGGACTCCCAGCAAACACCCTCGCCCCCCTCCAGTCCACATTAAACTGTGCTGCTCGCTTAATCCACCTCTCCCCCCCGATCTTCATCGGCTGCTCCCCTCTGCCAGTCCCTCCACTGGTTACCTATAGCCCAGCGAATTGAGTTCAAGCTACTAACACTAACATACAAAGCCATCCACAACCTGTCCCCTCCGTATATCTCCAACCTAATCTACTGCTACCGGCCCACACGTAACCTCAGATCCTCCAATGACCTCCTACTCCGCTCTTCTCTCATCCGCTCCTCACACAACCGTCTCCAAGATTTCTCTCGTGCATCCCCCGTAGCCTGGAACTTCTTACCAAGACACATAAGACTGACCCCCACAATCACAGGCTTCAAGAAGGCCCTGAAGACTCATCTATTCAGGAAGGCCTACAACCTCCAATAACACTATCACCGCACTGCCATCTGTACAGTCTCCCCCTCTCCTTCTGTCTCTACCCCCCTTCCCTGATAGATTGTAAGCCCTCGCGGGCAGGGCCCTCTACCCCACCGTGCCAGTCGGTCACTGTTAGTATTATATCTGCCTGTATATTTTGTGTATTGCATGTAACCCCCAAATGTAAAGCACCATGGAATTAATATAATAATGTACAGCACCATGGAATTAATATAATAATGTACAGCACCATGGAATTAATGGTGCTATATAAATAAATAAATAATAATAATAATAATAATAATTGCCCATTGTTTGGAAGAGGGCAGAGGCGAATTAATATTCCAGAGTATCACATGAAGGTCCCCAGGGATACTATGTAACAATAAAGGTGGTCATACAATTTAGACTATTAGTGAAATACTTGGTAGGCATTTTTCCTGGCCATCACCCCCACATCCATATTTGAGCAAGAGGAAACTGGCTGATGTAGGTCCAATGTGTATGGCCACCTTAGAATGGAATTTGTCACTTTTTCAAATTTCTTTTTAAATTTCCCTGTCACTTTCTATATTTTCAAAAAATAGAATTTTTTTTGCAATTTTCACTCAGGCCGCTATGTCCAATATGAGAAGGTGAAAAGCAAAGTAGTGGAATCCCGCTATATCAGCCCCAGATTCCTGACTCATGTGTGGCCCAGTGTGGGTCTGGAGTAGGCCTCAGCCCCAAGTGTGGGTCACAGGCTTATTATTGGACCATAAAAGTCTGCAGAACGTGCACTTCAGGGCAGATCATGGGAGGAGAGGAAATGACAGGGTCTGTCCTGTAACCCTGAGTCCGGTGAGACCAATTTATGCTTGTGTTTTTCGCGTGGCTGGCAGTAGGTCATATAGTTAGGCTATAACTTCTGTTTAGTTAGTTGCTCGGACGAGCAGTAATTTGTTGTATTTTTGCCTGAAGTTAAGGCTGTATTTTGTTTTGCTTATTTGTACCTGAAGTGAAGGTTTATTTATTTTTTCTGTTCTATGGAAACCTGTTTGCTGCACGTTTTTGTGTCCCTGCCATAACTGTTTGGGTCCGCACCATTGCTTCTATCGAGCTACCTTGCCCACACTAATAATAGACTGACATTTCCCAATTCCGTAGGAGTTTTGTTTGCAGAAGCCTCAGGATTACAAACAAGCTAGATAGTATTACAACAGAAGATAACACCTTTATAACTCACATGAGATAATCCACCAATACATCCAGTCTTGGCACCAGATGATGTCACATTTTATTTACTCCTCCTCCCTATACAAAGCATGCATAGAAAACTCTTCCATAAACCACAATATCTCAACTCCAGACTATTGCCGCCCATGGCCATGACTATGCTGTAAAAACGGTCACTAAATCACTAAAAAACTGCTAGCAAATGGGAAAAAGCTAAGGAAAGATGGCTGCCGTCACAATCAGGAAATAAAAATGAATAAGAAAAAAATTGATAAATTTGGCCAGTCCAACCAAAGTCACGTGATTTGATTAATATTAACCTAATATATGACCACCTTTAAATGCCCAACCCAAGGACAAGATACCAAACCAGTTGACCAATTCTACACTCTGGATGGAGTTGCCCTTTAAAGAAGGAATCCCACAAATTTTTCCTCGCCCTTATTTGTTATTATCTCCTTTCTATTAATTTCATTATATAATTCTCCAAATTATAAGAAGTCCTTCTGCGTAGACTGGACTGGAATTTTTTTTGTCGATTTTGAGCCCAATATAGGACTCACAATGTACATTTTTTTAAAAATCTATCAGTATGTCTTTGTAGAATGGGAGGAAACCCACACAAACATGGGGAGAACATACAAACTCCTTGCAGATGTTGTTCCTGGTGAGATTCGAACCCAGAACTCCAGAGCTGCAGTGCTAACCACTGAGCCACCATGTTGCCCCCAAGGACTGGATATTTTTACGAATTACTTGTGCAAATACAAAAAAGTGATTTCCGGTCCACATAAGACAGCCTGTATGAATCGGAAAGACCTGAGTGCTGGTTACGGGACCGAGATGGAGCTGACAACTCATGAATATAGTCAAAAGTAAAAAGATTCCCTCCATTACTATACTACATTCAGTCGGTGGCTTCATTCGGAGCTTCTGATCGAAGGTCTATCTAAGACTACAAGTGAAAAGTGGAATTTTTGGACAGGCACCCTAATGGATCCCCACAAACCCCACTATAGCCAATGAGCTCTGTTGAACTTCGTTGGTCTCCAATATTGGAAGGATCCATTGTTAATGTTCCTTTCGTTCCTCTGTTCCTATGACGGAACAAAAGAACGGAAAGCACAGCGCCTATGTGAACACGGGCTTACAAACTATTTGTGGGAGTGCTTATTACAAAACGTGAGTTGGTGTCTATTTATCTTCAGGACTTGCATTCTCCAAGCACGGTGCGATGTGCAAGGTCTTACCCCGGCATGAAGGAACAAACTGACATTTCTCCAGTCCTCCTTTGAAAAACCAAAATTATTTGTTTGCCTTTTGTTTCCTCCTTTCTCTGTTACTTTAGGTTCGGAAGATTCTATTGTGTAATCGTCTTTTTTTGATCATTGCTGTTATCGCCACTGATTCTGTCACTACTGTCGCACTCTAGGCTAACCTGACATGTCTACTATTGCTCATGTCAACCTGCATTGCATCTCCCTTCTTCTTCGCCTTTCATGAAGCAGACATAGATTCTTTTTTTCATGGCTATAATTATCTGAATTTCTTTTCCAGGAGAAGAAAAAAAAAACACTACAGGGTTTGACAGTAGAGTAAGAAACCACTAGAGACGAGAGAAACAAAAGCCAGTGGAAGCAATGTTCTATAAAGCTGTATGATCTCAGGCTTATTTACTAAGAAAAGCTAATGTTTTGATAATATCCCGCTCCTCGCCATCAAATCCAACAAGTGAAAGGGAGAAGAAAAAAATTACAATACTAAATAAGAATGGGGATTTATTTAGTGGATGGAATTAAAAAAAATAGAAAATGAAATTTAAATATTTAAACATATAGGCCTAATATTTTGAATGGATTTTTGGAAATTTTTGAATTTTTTGTGCTTTGGTGCTCTTTTGGTGATTTTTGGTGCTGGTGCTGATCATGTTAGAACCAAAATGCGGAGTGATTAAAAGTGAGGATCGCTTATTTGGCAGATCTAGCTGAAAGCTGTACTGGGGGGAAACCACGATGTTAGAAGTCAAGTAGATGGACTCTCATTGACCAAAAAATTTTAAAAATACAGCATTCAAGTAGAATTGTCGGATTGCAGTAAAATTTACCAAGTAGTTATGTCTGAGGCAGATATGTAAATGATTACAGGTGTGGTCTGAGTAAACATGCTTCCTCATCTGCCCTATAATAAGCTCTCAGAGGCTACTTTTGGGTAGTGTATCTTATTTGAGACATTGTCAACTGCTAGACATGCACTTAAAGACGTTTTGTCCAGTGGACAGACTTTGAGAGAAGGTGCTGGACTGAGAAAAGCTGGATGGTCAATTTCACAAACTGTTTGACCTAGCTGTTAGAAAATATTGGGATCAGTAGTTACATAAGGGCACACACAATGTGAACAGACTTTGGGAGGCCCAGACAGACCACCAGTTGAGAGGATTCCTTGATCCATCTACAAGCGTGAGAAGCTCCCACAACTTCCTTGTCCACCACACAGACACAAGTGCACCTTCAATACACACCCCTACCTATTCCCAGGTTCTTAGCAGAAGGAATATTGGTGTAATGGTAGCATTACATGTCCTGCCATTGAGGGCTAGCCACCATCACCTTCATTTGCAGTGGTGTCGAGAACCAGAAACCTGGATTGCTATGGACTGGAACTGACACAACGTATTTCGGGGGCCAAGCCTCTTTGTCAAGTGAAAGCATGGATAATATCCAACACACTGCTAGCCCATAGTTAGGCGTTGTGATAAAATCTTCAATAAAGATTTCTCCATGGTAAGTCGGTGCCTTCACTTCTCGGCGGTTGACTTGCAGTAGACAAACTCCATATTTTTTAGGTTAAGGGCTGATATACAAAGCCATATTGGCAGCTCAATATAATATATGTATTGTAGCATGCTGTGAAGCCATATTCTACGTCCATATGTCACCAATACCATAGGGAGAAATATGTGTGAATTAGACATAAAAAGCAAAGTCAGACCCATGGAACGTAATCTCTCTTTTACATTACTTCTATACTGTTCCTTATGGAATCGTCATCCAATGGGACACAGAACACTTACATCTCCATAGCACAACATTGTAGCCTTGTATTGCTTTGCCAATGAACATATGGCCATCTTGTTCTCTGTTCAGACAGAAAACTAAATCCAGAGATCATGGGAAGAATATGCAAATCTGTCTCCCATGATGTTACTATAGGGAGACAGTGCCTCACCAGAGAGCAATGCATTGTGGGAGCTTTGTAGGGATTGTAGGAAATAGTCAAAGAAATCTTAGTCATAGATTTCTCTTTCACTGGCCCTATAGACCTACTGGGCTTTAGCACCATGTCTTCTCCACTGTCCTACTGTCATGTGACCACTCCGCCTAATGGTTGTAGGCTGCAATCACATCTTATTGACGGCACTCATTTAGCATGACTCAGCAGAATTTATATTGCAAATTTTATTTTTCTATTTCCTATGGGTTCAGAGGGGTTAAAAAAATTCACCTTAAAAGGTATAACAAAGACAAGTCAAAGGTAATTCCATATCATAGAAGAAACTGGAATGAGTATCTAGAGCCAAGAAACGCGCACAGGAGAGCTCCGTCCTGTCTATATACCGTATTACATGATAGGTCATTTTTTTCCAATGTAATATTGCAGGTAATACTCCATTTAATTGGCCAGATGTGTCGGATCGCCGAGGGTTAGAGAAGCCGGACTTATAAAAGTTGTCTCTATGATATACCCCTTTAATTTTCCAGATTGGAAAATGAAGCAGCCCAACCAAACAATACAGATGTAAGGAAGCCTTGTAATATACAAATGTAACAATGTAATATACCGTGCCCTGGTTACTCATCCCCTAAGAACACCATGACCAACCTTCGGCCAATGCGTCAGTCTACAGGATAGATACACGTCTAGCGACAAACACTTCTACGTGACTAACCAAACTTAATCATTTGACCTCGGTATACTGAAAGAAGAGAGGAAATGCGTCGGCTCCTAAGAGTCAATCAGTTTCTATGTCGCTGGATTCAGAGAGGAATTGGCAAAGAAAAAATAAAGTGCTCTTACCTTCGCAGAAATTAATTCCATCCCCTGTATATCCACTGACACAGTAGCAGCCGAGTATTCCCTTCTCCTCCTTACACTCAGCCTTCTCATGGCACGTCAGCTGACATTGCTGACCGCGGTCCAGCAAAATAAATGTGCACACTGCAAAAAAAAAGAAAAAAACAACAACATGTATTATTATAAAATGTACCGACACAGGAGAAAAGATTAATAAAAGGCTTATGGTGGTAGATGGGAGTTCAGCGTGACATGTACAGCGTCTGTGTGTGGAGTGAACATGTAAGCGGAAAATTATTTATTTGGTTCATGCAGTCACCAGCTTGGCAGAAAATAATAATAATAATAATAATAATAATAATAATAATAATAATAATAATAATAATAATAATAATTATTATTATTATTATTATTATTATTATTATTATTATTATTATTATTCAACCACCTTAATTAAATTAGTAATAAAATAATATAAAAACATCTTCTTCTTCTTCTTCTTCTTCTTATTATTATTATTATTACTATTATTATATTACTATTATTATTATTAGAGATGAGCGAGTAGTACTCGATCGAGTAGGTATTCGATCGAATAGTACTGTATTCAAAATACTCGTACTCGATCGAGTACCACTCGCTATTCGAATGGAAAAGTTCGATGCAGAACCAGCATTGATTGGCCGAATGCTATACAGTCGGCCAATCAACGCTGGTTCTTCTCCTACCTTTAGAAGTCTTCTCCGTGCAGCTTCCCCGCGGCGTCTTCTGGCTCTGAATTCACTCTGCCAGGCATCGGGGCTGGGCAGAGCCGACTGCGCATGTACGCTTGTAGTGCAGACATGCGCAGTCGGCTCTGCCCAGGCCCGATGCCTGGCAGAGTGAATTCAGAGCCAGAAGATGCCACGGGGACGCTGCATGGAGAAGACTTCTCGGAGGATCCAGCCCGACCCTCACTCGTGGACTTGGTAAGTATAATTTGATCGAACATTGCCTACCCCTGAAACGAGCATTTTCCCCCCATAGACTATAATAGGGTTCGATATTCGATTCGAGTAGTCGAATATTGAGGGGCTACTCGAAACGAATATCGAACCTCGAACATTTTACTGTTCGCTCATCTCTAATTATTATTATTCCTAATATTCCTGCTGATAATAATGATAATAACAACACCAACAACAATAACATCCTTATTAAAAATAACAATAAAAATATATACTAATATACAAACATATTTCTTATTATTATTATTCATAATAACAATAACAATAATAATAATAATAATAAAAAAACACCCTTAGTAAGATATAATAAAAATTATACACAAAATATATCAATAATAATGAGAATAATAATAATAATAATTATTATTATTATTATGATTGTTATTATTGATAAGAGTAACAATAATAATAGTAATAATGACATCTTAAATAAAATATTCAGAATAAACATAATAATTAATGGAATAAAAATATTAAAAACACATCACAAAAAAATTCCCCAAAAAACATCTAAATATTTTAAGAAAATATTTGTACATCTAAAAAAAAGTAAAAAGAAAATGTGAACAATCGGACAACTACAACAACATATATAACAATGAGTTAAAACATTAAAACATCATTATTAAATAAATATTTTTGCAAATTAATAGTAAAACAATCGAATGTATGAATACAAGGTGAAATAAAGTTTAAAAAAAAAACAGATAAAAAATTCTTATTTCACTCAAATGGACAGGCTTTGATCTACAGTCATACACAATATTTTTCTTGATCTTTGCCCATATGGCCTAGTGGGCATTTGCTGTTAAGGTAAATGTCCTGGTTGTTCTACTTACACCAAATTAGAAAACATAGAAAATCGATAAAAAATAAAAACATAACTGTACATATAAGTATAATTGTATGATTTTTCTATCATATCATCCCATACCAAATGTCTAAGAAAACCGAAAAAATGATTGCTTTTCATACGTGGAGCTGGGATACATTGCACATCCCAAGTGACCACTAAGTCGCCTTTCAACGTCCCAATAAGTTACATCCATTGGAAAGACGTCTAGTAGAAGACTGACCTGACTCAAGACCTACATGGCAGGTACAAGGTGATAAGGAAGTCCCAGTCCCATATTTCTTACCTATGAGATAGAGGAGTTTCATTTGAGGTGGCCGACAGTACTCCCGTGTTGAGGCAGTGGACACCAGTAGCTCTGGAGCTCTCGGCCCTGTGACGCACTTGGTTTCCTCTTCAGATTTTCCTGTTTCTTTGTTTGCTCAGGAATTCTACTTCCTTCACTTTCATCAGCTTTGTAAGGAGTTGACTTCTACGCCTTATATAATGTGCACAACTTGTACAGAGGTTACTCCAGTTTGACTACGACAACTTGAATAAGAGTTAGAAAGTTTTTTTTTTTATTTTTATGCTTTTTATACCAATTTTTTTTAATTTTTTTTTTCCTACCAAGATTTTCTGGTTCCAGGGAGGAGGCAGGAGCTATGATGTCACTTCTTTGTCCTAAAGATCTTGAGAAAGATTTTACTTAGAATCCTTCAGCTGTTGTGTCTATGACAGGATGGAAAACATTGCTCAGAGAACCATTAACACTTCTTGGAACATGTAGGCCACAAACAAAATGTACTCACCAAGAGGGAGGAATCTCCAGATATTAGACCTGGATTTCCACATCGACTTCCATGTTATATAACACTGTATGTGCCGGAAATAAAAAGATGTCCCTGAAAAGATTCATTTCTGATATTCTCTTCAATCTCTCCTGAGTTATCTTTATCTCCTGCCAATATGACAGATGCCGGATGTTTCTATAGATCTCACTGAGGTTGTCAGACACCCTACAGATTTATAGTAAATACCATACAGTATAATGCTACAGTGTACACTTTATCAACTCTACTCCCTTTCTTGTAGTGTTCCAGTTGTGTCAGTACTCACTATAGTTCTTGTATTTTATTCATAGTCAGAAAGGAAAATAAAATCTATAACCATATCTATCTATCTATCTATCTATCTATCTATCGTATATGTCTATCCATCCATCCATTATCTATCTATCTATCTCCTATCTATCTATCTATCTATCTATCTATCTATCTATCTATCATCTATCTATCTATCTATCTATCTATCTATCTATCTATCTATCTATCTACAGTATCTATCCATTCATCATCTATCTATCTATCTATCTATCTATCTATCTATCTATCTATCTATCTATCTATCTATTAGAGATGAGCGAACAGTGTTCTATCGAACTCATGTTCGATCGAATATTAGGCTGTTCGGCATGTTCGAATCGAATCGAACACCGCGTGGTAAAGTGCGCCATTACTCGATTCCCCTCCCACCTTCCCTGGCGCCTTTTTTGCTCCAATAATAGCGCAGGGTAGGTGGGACAGGAACTACGACACCGGTGACGTTGAGAAAAGTAGGCAAAACCCATTGGCTGCCGAAAACCTATCTATCTATCTATCTATCTATCTATCTATCTATCTATCTATCTATCTATCTATCTATCTATCTACAGTATCTATCTATCTACAGTATCTATCTATCTATCTATCATCTATCTATCTATCTATCTATCTATCTATCTATCTATCTATCTATCTATCTATCTATCTATCTATCTACAGTATCTATCCATTCATCTATCTATCTATCTATCTATCTATCTATCTATCTATCTATCTATCTATCTATCTATCTATCTATCTATCAGAGATGAGCGAACAGTGTTCTATCGAACTCATGATCGATCGGATATTAGGCTGTTCGGCATGTTCGAATCGAATCGAACACCGCGTGGTAAAGTGCGCCATTACTCGATTCCCCTCCCACCTTCCCTGGCGCCTTTTTTGCTCCAATAACAGCGCAGGGTAGGTGGGACAGGAACTACGACACCGGTGACGTTGAGAAAAGTAGGCAAAACCCATTGGCTGCCGAAAACATGTGACCTCTAATTTAAAAGAACAGCGCCGCCCAGGTTCGCGTCATTCTGAGCTTGCAATTCACCGAGGACGGAGGTTTCCGTCCAGCTAGCTAGGGCTTAGATTCTGGGTAGGCAGGGACAGGCTAGGATAGGAAGGAGAAGACAAACACAACAGCTCTTGTAAGAGCTAAATTCCAGGGAGAAGCTTGTCAGTGTAACGTGGCACTTACGGGCTCAATCGCCGCAACCCAGCTTTCCCAGGATCCTGAATGGAATACACTGTCAGTGTATTCCCGTATACCCGATATATACCCCAATACCCGTTCCAACGGTGTGCCCCCCCACCTTCACCCCAGAAATACCCTGCAAGTCCCCTAGCAATAGAATTGGGGCTATATACACCCACAATTTTTACTACTGGTATACAGTGCCATTGTCTGACTGGGAATTCAAAGAATATATTGGGAATACAAATACCCTCATTTCTTGCTACTGCCATATAGTGCCAGTTTCTGACTGGTAATTCAAAGAATATATTGGGGTTACGTGCACCCACAATTTTTACTACTGGTATACAGTGCCATTGTCTGACTGGGAATTCAAAGAATATATTGGGGTTATAAATACCCTCATTTCTTGCTACTGCCATATAGTGCCAGTTTCTGACTGGTAATTCAAAGAATATATTGGGGTTACGTGCACCCACAATTTTTACTACTGGTATACAGTGCCATTGTCTGACTGGGAATTCAAAGAATATATTGGGATTATAAATACCCTCATTTCTTGCTACTGCCATATAGTGCCAGTTTCTGACTGGTAATTCAAAGAATATATTGGGGTTACGTGCACCCACAATTTTTACTACTGGTATACAGTGCCATTGTCTGACTGGGAATTCAAAGAATATATTGGGAATACAAATACCCTCATTTCTTGCTACTGCCATATAGTGCCAGTTTCTGACTGGTAATTCAAAGAATATATTGGGGTTACGTGCACCCACAATTTTTACTACTGGTATACAGTGCCAATTTCTAACTAGGAATTCAAAATGCGCAAGGCTCCCGGAAAGGGACGTGGACGAGGCCGTGGGCGAGGTCGGGGGAATGGTTCTGGGGAGCAAGGTAGCAGTGAAGCCACAGGGCGTCCCGTGCCTACTCCTGTGGGGCAGCAAACATTGCGCCACTCCACAGTGCCAGGGTTGCTTGCCACATTAACTAAACTGCAGGGTACAAACCTTAGTAGGCCCGAGAACCAGGAACAGGTCTTGCAATGGCTGTCAGAGAACGCTTACAGCACATTGTCCAGCAGCCAGTCAGACTCTGCCTCCTCTCCTCCTATTACCCAACAGTCTTGTCTTCCTTCCTCCCAAAATTCCGAAGCTTTACAGAACAATAACCCAAACTGTCCCTGCTCCCCAGAGCTGTTCTCCGCTCCTTTCATTGTCCCTCAACCTGCCTCTCCACGTCACGATTCCACGAACCTAACAGAGGAGCATCTGTGTCCAGATGCTCAAACACTAGAGTCTCCTCCATCTCCGTTCGATTTGGTGGTGGATGACCAGCAACCCACCCTCATCGACGATGATGTGACGCAGTTGCCGTCAGGGCATCCAGTTGACCGGCGCATTGTGCGGGAGGAGGAGATGAGACAGGAGTTGGAAGAGGAAGTGGTGGATGATGAGGACACTGACCCGACCTGGACAGGGGGGATGTCAAGCGGGGAAAGTAGTGTGGATGTTGAGGCAGGTGCAGCACCAAAAAGGGTAGCTAGAGGCAGAGGCAGAGGTCAGCAGCTTAGGCGAAGCCAGGCCACACCCGGAATCTCCCAAGATGTTCCAGTTCGTACCCAGCCCCGAAAAACTCCCACCTCGAGGGCACGTTTCTCGAAGGTGTGGAGTTTTTTCAAGGAATGCGCCGAGGACAGATATAGTGTTGTCTGCACAATTTGCCTCTCGAAATTGATTAGGGGCTCTGAGAAGAGCAACCTGTCCACCACTTCAATGCGCCGTCATTTGGAATCCAAGCACTGGAATCAGTGGCAGGCAGCAACGGCAGGACAAAGGCCGCCTGCCGTTCACGCCACTGCCACTGCCTCTGCCACTGCCTCTGCCTCTGCCACTGCCACTGCTGACTGTGCTGGCGATGCACTCCAGAGGACGAGCCAGGACACCACTTCATCTGCCTCCGCCACTTTGTTGACTTCTACCTCATCCTCCCCTGGTCCTGTCTTATCTCCTTGTCCTGCACCATCAAAGGCACCATCAGGCGCTTCTTTACAACAACCCACCATCTCTCAGACATTGGAGCGGCGGCAGAAATACAATGCTAACCACCCACACGCGCAAGCCTTGAACGCCAACATCGCTAAACTGCTGGCCCAGGAGATGTTGGCGTTCCGGCTTGTTGAAACTCCCGCCTTCCTGGACCTGATGGCAACTGCGGCACCTCGCTATGCCGTCCCTAGCCGTCACTACTTCTCCCGGTGTGCCGTCCCCGCCTTGCACCAGCACGTGTCACTCAACATCAGGCGGGCCCTTAGTTCCGCGCTTTGCACAAAGGTCCACTTGACCACCGACGCGTGGACAAGTGCATGCGGACAGGGACGCTACATTTCACTGACGGCACACTGGGTGAATGTAGTTGAGGCTGGGACTGCTTCCCAAACTGGCCCGGTGTACCTCGTCTCCCCGCCTAACATTCCTGGCAGGGACACGAGAAGAACACCCCCCTCCTCCTCCTCCTCTACCGCCTCCTCCTCCGCCACCGCCTCCTCCTCCGCCACCGCCTCCTCCTCCGCTGTTAGATTGACCCCAGCTACGAGCTGGAAACGTTGCAGCACTGGCGTTGGTAGACGTCAGCAGGCTGTGCTGAAGCTGATCAGCTTGGGGGACAGACAGCACACTGCCTCCGAGGTGAGGGATGCCCTCCTCGATGAGACGGCAATATGGTTTGAGCCGCTGCACCTGGGCCCAGGCATGGTCGTTTGTGATAACGGCCGGAACCTGGTAGCAGCTCTGGAGCTTGCCGGACTCCAACATGTTCCATGCCTGGCCCACGTCTTCAACCTAGTGGTGCAACGTTTCCTAAAGAGCTACCCCAATGTTCCAGAGCTACTGGTGAAAGTGCGGCGCATGTGCGCCCACTTTCGCAAGTCGACAGTAGCCGCTGCTAGCTTAAAATCTCTCCAGCAACGCCTGCATGTGCCACAACACCGGCTTTTGTGCGACGTCCCCACACGCTGGAACTCAACGTTTCAGATGTTGAATAGAGTGGTTGAGCAGCAGAGACCTTTGATGGAATACCAGCTACAAAACCCTAGGGTGCCACTAAGTCAGCTGCCTCAGTTTCACATCCATGAGTGGCCATGGATGAGAGACCTTTGTGACATCCTACGGGTCTTTGAGGAGTCCACAAGGAGGGTGAGCTCTGAGGATGCGATGGTGAGCCTTACAATCCCGCTCTTGTGTGTTCTGAGAGAATCCCTGATTGACATCAGGGATAACTCAGATCACACAGAGGAGTTAGGGATAGCATCCGATCCGTCACAGCTGGAGAGTAGGTCCACACATCTGTCCGCTTCACTGCGTTTAATGGAGGAGGAGGAGGAGGAGGAGGAGGAAGAAGAGTTGTCCGATGATGTGATGGTGATACAGGAGGCTTCCGGGCAACTTCGAATCGTCCCATTGTTGCAGCGCGGATGGGTAGACATGGAGGATGAGGAGGAAATGGAGATTGAACTTTCCGGTGGGGCCAGAGGAGTCATGCCAACTAACACTGTGGCAGACATGGCTGAGTTCATGTTGGGGTGCTTTACAACCGACAAGCGTATTGTCAAAATCATGGAGGACAACCAGTACTGGATCTTTGCTATCCTTGACCCCCGGTATAAAAACAACATCTCGTCTTTTATTCCGGTAGAGGGGAGGGCCAATCGCATCAATGCTTGCCACAGGCAATTGGTGCAGAATATGATGGAGATGTTTCCAGCATGTGACGTTGGCGGCAGGGAGGGCAGTTCCTCCAGTAGGCAACCAAGTTCTCACCGGTCCACACAAACGAGGGGCACACTGTCTAAGGTCTGGGACACCTTGATGGCACCCCCTCGCCAAAGTGCCGCCACGGAGGGTCCTAGTGTCACCAGGCGTGAGAAGTATAGGCGCATGTTGCGGGAATACCTTTCCGACCACAGCCCTGTCCTCTCCTACCCCTCTGCGCCCTACACGTATTGGGTGTCGAAGTTGGACCTGTGGCTTGAACTTGCCCTATATGCCTTGGAGGTGCTGTCCTGTCCTGCCGCCAGCGTCCTATCTGAGAGGGTGTTCAGTGCAGCCGGTGGCATCATCACTGACAAGCGCACCCGTCTGTCAGCTGAGAGTGCCGACCGGCTCACTTTGATAAAAATGAACCACCACTGGGTAGAGCCGTCATTTTTGTGCCCACCTGTGTAAAGCACCCCAACATGAAACTCCATGTCTGTACTCAACCTCTCCAATTCCTCCGCATCCTCATACTCATCCACCATAAGCGTTGCACAATTCTGCTAATACTAGGCTCCCTCCACCCTGATTTCCCCCAACTCTGCTGGTTAGAGGCTCCCTCCACCATGAATTGGTCCAAACTGGGCTGTTTAGCGGCTCCCTCCACCATTAATTGGTCCAAACTGGGCTGTTTAGAGGCTCCCTCCACCATGAATTTGCCCAAACTGGGCTGTTTAGAGGCTCCCTCCACCATGAATTTGCCCAAACTGGGCTGGTTAGAGGCTCCCTCCACCATTAATTGGTCCAAACTGGGCTGGTTAGAGGCTCCCTCCACCATGAATTGGTCCAAACTGGGTTTTTTAGAGGCTCCCTCCACCATGAATTGGTCCAAACTTGGCTGTTTAGAGGCTCCCTCCACCATTAATTGGTCCAAACTGGGCTGGTTAGAGGCTCCCTCCACCATGAATTTGCCCAAACTGGGCTGGTTAGAGGCTCCCTCCACCATTAATTGGTCCAAACTGGGCTGGTTAGAGGCTCCCTCCACCATGAATTTGCCCAAACTGGGCTGTTTAGAGGCTCCCTCCACCATGAATTGGTCCAAACTGGGTTTTTTAGAGGCTCCCTCCACCATGAATTGGTCCAAACTTGGCTGTTTAGAGGCTCCCTCCACCATTAATTGGTCCAAACTGGGCTAGTTAGAGGCTCCCTCCACCATGAATTGGTCCAAACTGGGTTTTTTAGAGGCTCCCTCCACCATGAATTGGTCCAAACTTGGCTGTTTAGAGGCTCCCTCCACCATGAATTGGTCCAAACTGGGGTTTTTAGGGGCTCCCTCCACCATGAATTTCCCAAAACTTGGCTGTTTAGAGGCTCCCTCCACCATTAATTGGTCCAAACTGGGCTGTTTAGAGGCTCCCTCCACCATTAATTGGTCCAAACTGGGCTGGATAGAGGCTCCCTCCACCATGAATTTGCCCAAACTGGGCTGTTTAGAGGCTCCCTCCACCATGAATTGGTCCAAACTGGGTTTTTTAGAGGCTCCCTCCACCATGAATTGGTCCAAACTTGGCTGTTTAGAGGCTCCCTCCACCATTAATTGGTCCAAACTGGGCTGGTTAGAGGCTCCCTCCACCATGAATTGGTCCAAACTGGGTTTTTTAGAGGCTCCCTCCACCATGAATTGGTCCAAACTGGGCTGGTTAGAGGCTCCCTCCACCATGAATTGGTCCAAACTGGGCTGGTTAGAGGCTCCCTCCACCATGAATTTCCCAAAACTTGGCTGTTTAGAGGCTCCCTCCACCATTAATTGGTCCAAACTGGGCTGTTTAGAGGCTCCCTCCACCATTAATTGGTCCAAACTGGGCTGTTTAGAGGCTCCCTCCACCATGAATTTGCCCAAACTGGGCTGTTTAGAGGCTCCCTCCACCATGAATTTGCCCAAACTGGGCTGGTTAGAGGCTCCCTCCACCATGAATTGGTCCAAACTGGGCTGGTTAGAGGCTCCCTCCACCATGAATTGGTCCAAACTGGGGTTTTTAGGGGCTCCCTCCACCATGAATTTCTCAAAACTTGGCTGTTTAGAGGCTCCCTCCACCATTAATTGGTCCAAACTGGGCTGTTTAGAGGCTCCCTCCACCATTAATTGGTCCAAACTGGGCTGGTTAGAGGCTCCCTCCACCATGAATTGGTCCAAACTGGGTTTTTTAGAGGCTCCCTCCACCATGAATTGGTCCAAACTGGGCTGGTTAGAGGCTCCCTCCACCATGAATTGGTCCAAACTGGGCTGGTTAGAGGCTCCCTCCACCATGAATTTCCCAAAACTTGGCTGTTTAGAGGCTCCCTCCACCATGAATTGGTCCAAACTGGGCTGGTTAGAGGCTCCCTCCACCATGAATTTCCCAAAACTTGGCTGTTTAGAGGCTCCCTCCACCATTAATTGGTCCAAACTGGGCTGCTTAGAGGCTCCCTCCACCATGAATTTGCCCAAACTGGGCTGGTTAGAGGCTCCCTCCACCATGAATTGGTCCAAACTGGGGTTTTTAGAGGCTCCCTCCACCATGAATTGGTCCAAACTTGGCTGTTTAGAGGTTCCCTCCACCATGAATTGGTCCAAACTGGGCTGGTTAGAGGCTCCCTCCACCATGAATTGGTCCAAACTGGGCTGGTTAGAGGCTCCCTCCACCATGAATTGGTCCAAACTGGGGTTTTTAGGGGCTCCCTCCACCATGAATTTCCCAAAACTTGACTGTTTAGAGGCTCCCTCCACCATTAATTGGTCCAAACTGGGCTGTTTAGAGGCTCCCTCCACCATTAATTGGTCCAAACTGGGCTGTTTAGAGGCTCCCTCCACCATGAATTTGCCCAAACTGGGCTGTTTAGAGGCTCCCTCCACCATGAATTTGCCCAAACTGGGCTGGTTAGAGGCTCCCTCCACCATGAATTGGTCCAAACTGGGCTGGTTAGAGGCTCCCTCCACCATGAATTGGTCCAAACTGGGTTTTTTAGAGGCTCCCTCCACCATGAATTGGTCCAAACTTGGCTGTTTAGAGGCTCCCTCCACCATTAATTGGTCCAAACTGGGCTGGTTAGAGGCTCCCTCCACCATGAATTGGTCCAAACTGGGTTTTTTAGAGGCTCCCTCCACCATGAATTGGTCCAAACTTGGCTGTTTAGAGGCTCCCTCCACCATTAATTGGTCCAAACTGGGCTGGTTAGAGGCTCCCTCCACCATGAATTGGTCCAAACTGGGGTTTTTAGGGGCTCCCTCCACCGTGAATTTCCCAAAACTTGGCTGTTTAGAGGCTCCCTCCACCATTAATTGGTCCAAACTGGGCTGATTAGAGGCTCCCTCCACCATTAATTGGTCCAAACTGGGCTGGTTAGAGGCTCCCTCCACCATGAATTTGCCCAAACTGGGCTGTTTAGAGGCTCCCTCCACCATGAATTGGTCCAAACTGGGTTTTTTAGAGGCTCCCTCCACCATGAATTGGTCCAAACTTGGCTGTTTAGAGGCTCCCTCCACCATTAATTGGTCCAAACTGGGCTGGTTAGAGGCTCCCTCCACCATGAATTGGTCCAAACTGGGCTGGTTAGAGGCTCCCTCCACCATGAATTGGTCCAAACTGGGCTGGTTAGAGGCTCCCTCCACCATGAATTGGTCCAAACTGGGGTTTTTAGGGGCTCCCTCCACCATGAATTTCTCAAAACTTGGCTGTTTAGAGGCTCCCTCCACCATTAATTGGTCCAAACTGGGCTGTTTAGAGGCTCCCTCCACCATTAATTGGTCCAAACTGGGCTGGTTAGAGGCTCCCTCCACCATGAATTGGTCCAAACTGGGTTTTTTAGAGGCTCCCTCCACCATGAATTGGTCCAAACTGGGCTGGTTAGAGGCTCCCTCCACCATGAATTGGTCCAAACTGGGCTGGTTAGAGGCTCCCTCCACCATGAATTTCCCAAAACTTGGCTGTTTAGAGGCTCCCTCCACCATGAATTGGTCCAAACTGGGCTGGTTAGAGGCTCCCTCCACCATGAATTGGTCCAAACTGGGGTTTTTAGGGGCTCCCTCCACCATGAATTTCTCAAAACTTGGCTGTTTAGAGGCTCCCTCCACCATTAATTGGTCCAAACTGGGCTGTTTAGAGGCTCCCTCCACCATTAATTGGTCCAAACTGGGCTGGTTAGAGGCTCCCTCCACCATGAATTGGTCCAAACTGGGTTTTTTAGAGGCTCCCTCCACCATGAATTGGTCCAAACTGGGCTGGTTAGAGGCTCCCTCCACCATGAATTGGTCCAAACTGGGCTGGTTAGAGGCTCCCTCCACCATGAATTTCCCAAAACTTGGCTGTTTAGAGGCTCCCTCCACCATGAATTGGTCCAAACTGGGCTGGTTAGAGGCTCCCTCCACCATGAATTTCCTAAAACTTGGCTGTTTAGAGGCTCCCTCCACCATTAATTGGTCCAAACTGGGCTGGTTAGAGGCTCCCTCCACCATGAATTTGCCCAAACTGGGCTGGTTAGAGGCTCCCTCCACCATGAATTGGTCCAAACTGGGGTTTTTAGAGGCTCCCTCCACCATGAATTGGTCCAAACTTGGCTGTTTAGAGGTTCCCTCCACCATGAATTGGTCCAAACTGGGCTGGTTAGAGGCTCCCTCCACCATGAATTGGTCCAAACTGGGCTGTTTAGAGGCTCCCTCCACCATGAATTGGTCCAAACTGGGGTTTTTAGGGTCTCCCTCCACCATGAATTTCCCAAAACTTGGCTGTTTAGAGGCTCCCTCCACCATTAATTGGTCCAAACTGGGCTGTTTAGAGGCTCCCTCCACCATTAATTGGTCCAAACTGGGCTGGATAGAGGCTCCCTCCACCATGAATTTGCCCAAACTGGGCTGTTTAGAGGCTCCCTCCACCATGAATTGGTCCAAACTGGGTTTTTTAGAGGCTCCCTCCACCATGAATTGGTCCAAACTTGGCTGTTTAGAGGCTCCCTCCACCATTAATTGGTCCAAACTGGGCTGGTTAGAGGCTCCCTCCACCATGAAATGGTCCAAACTGGGTTTTTTAGAGGCTCCCTCCACCATGAATTGGTCCAAACTGGGCTGGTTAGAGGCTCCCTCCACCATGAATTGGTCCAAACTGGGCTGGTTAGAGGCTCCCTCCACCATGAATTTCCCAAAACTTGGCTGTTTAGAGGCTCCCTCCACCATTAATTGGTCCAAACTGGGCTGTTTAGAGGCTCCCTCCACCATTAATTGGTCCAAACTGGGCTGTTTAGAGGCTCCCTCCACCATGAATTTGCCCAAACTGGGCTGTTTAGAGGCTCCCTCCACCATGAATTTGCCCAAACTGGGCTGGTTAGAGGCTCCCTCCACCATGAATTGGTCCAAACTGGGCTGGTTAGAGGCTCCCTCCACCATGAATTGGTCCAAACTGGGGTTTTTAGGGGCTCCCTCCACCATGAATTGGTCCAAACTTGGCTGTTTAGAGGCTCCCTCCACCATTAATTGGTCCAAACTGGGCTGGTTAGAGGCTCCCTCCACCATGAATTTGCCCAAACTGGGCTGGTTAGAGGCTCCCTCCACCATTAATTGGTCCAAACTGGGCTGGTTAGAGGCTCCCTCCACCATGAATTTGCCCAAACTGGGCTGTTTAGAGGCTCCCTCCACCATGAATTGGTCCAAACTGGGTTTTTTAGAGGCTCCCTCCACCATGAATTGGTCCAAACTTGGCTGTTTAGAGGCTCCCTCCACCATTAATTGGTCCAAACTGGGCTAGTTAGAGGCTCCCTCCACCATGAATTGGTCCAAACTGGGTTTTTTAGAGGCTCCCTCCACCATGAATTGGTCCAAACTTGGCTGTTTAGAGGCTCCCTCCACCATGAATTGGTCCAAACTGGGGTTTTTAGGGGCTCCCTCCACCATGAATTTCCCAAAACTTGGCTGTTTAGAGGCTCCCTCCACCATTAATTGGTCCAAACTGGGCTGTTTAGAGGCTCCCTCCACCATTAATTGGTCCAAACTGGGCTGGATAGAGGCTCCCTCCACCATGAATTTGCCCAAACTGGGCTGTTTAGAGGCTCCCTCCACCATGAATTGGTCCAAACTGGGTTTTTTAGAGGCTCCCTCCACCATGAATTGGTCCAAACTTGGCTGTTTAGAGGCTCCCTCCACCATTAATTGGTCCAAACTGGGCTGGTTAGAGGCTCCCTCCACCATGAATTGGTCCAAACTGGGTTTTTTAGAGGCTCCCTCCACCATGAATTGGTCCAAACTGGGCTGGTTAGAGGCTCCCTCCACCATGAATTGGTCCAAACTGGGCTGGTTAGAGGCTCCCTCCACCATGAATTTCCCAAAACTTGGCTGTTTAGAGGCTCCCTCCACCATTAATTGGTCCAAACTGGGCTGTTTAGAGGCTCCCTCCACCATTAATTGGTCCAAACTGGGCTGTTTAGAGGCTCCCTCCACCATGAATTTGCCCAAACTGGGCTGTTTAGAGGCTCCCTCCACCATGAATTTGCCCAAACTGGGCTGGTTAGAGGCTCCCTCCACCATGAATTGGTCCAAACTGGGCTGGTTAGAGGCTCCCTCCACCATGAATTGGTCCAAACTGGGGTTTTTAGGGGCTCCCTCCACCATGAATTTCTCAAAACTTGGCTGTTTAGAGGCTCCCTCCACCATTAATTGGTCCAAACTGGGCTGTTTAGAGGCTCCCTCCACCATTAATTGGTCCAAACTGGGCTGGTTAGAGGCTCCCTCCACCATGAATTGGTCCAAACTGGGTTTTTTAGAGGCTCCCTCCACCATGAATTGGTCCAAACTGGGCTGGTTAGAGGCTCCCTCCACCATGAATTGGTCCAAACTGGGCTGGTTAGAGGCTCCCTCCACCATGAATTTCCCAAAACTTGGCTGTTTAGAGGCTCCCTCCACCATGAATTGGTCCAAACTGGGCTGGTTAGAGGCTCCCTCCACCATGAATTTCCCAAAACTTGGCTGTTTAGAGGCTCCCTCCACCATTAATTGGTCCAAACTGGGCTGCTTAGAGGCTCCCTCCACCATGAATTTGCCCAAACTGGGCTGGTTAGAGGCTCCCTCCACCATGAATTGGTCCAAACTGGGGTTTTTAGAGGCTCCCTCCACCATGAATTGGTCCAAACTTGGCTGTTTAGAGGTTCCCTCCACCATGAATTGGTCCAAACTGGGCTGGTTAGAGGCTCCCTCCACCATGAATTGGTCCAAACTGGGCTGGTTAGAGGCTCCCTCCACCATGAATTGGTCCAAACTGGGGTTTTTAGGGTCTCCCTCCACCATGAATTTCCCAAAACTTGGCTGTTTAGAGGCTCCCTCCACCATTAATTGGTCCAAACTGGGCTGTTTAGAGGCTCCCTCCACCATTAATTGGTCCAAACTGGGCTGTTTAGAGGCTCCCTCCACCATGAATTTGCCCAAACTGGGCTGTTTAGAGGCTCCCTCCACCATGAATTTGCCCAAACTGGGCTGGTTAGAGGCTCCCTCCACCATGAATTGGTCCAAACTGGGCTGGTTAGAGGCTCCCTCCACCATGAATTGGTCCAAACTGGGTTTTTTAGAGGCTCCCTCCACCATGAATTGGTCCAAACTTGGCTGTTTAGAGGCTCCCTCCACCATGAATTGGTCCAAACTGGGTTTTTTAGAGGCTCCCTCCACCATGAATTGGTCCAAACTTGGCTGTTTAGAGGCTCCCTCCACCATTAATTGGTCCAAACTGGGCTGGTTAGAGGCTCCCTCCACCATGAATTGGTCCAAACTGGGTTTTTTAGAGGCTCCCTCCACCATGAATTGGTCCAAACTGGGCTGGTTAGAGGCTCCCTCCACCATGAATTGGTCCAAACTGGGCTGGTTAGAGGCTCCCTCCACCATGAATTGGTCCAAACTGGGGTTTTTAGGGGCTCCCTCCACCATGAATTTCTCAAAACTTGGCTGTTTAGAGGCTCCCTCCACCATTAATTGGTCCAAACTGGGCTGTTTAGAGGCTCCCTCCACCATTAATTGGTCCAAACTGGGCTGGTTAGAGGCTCCCTCCACCATGAATTGGTCCAAACTGGGTTTTTTAGAGGCTCCCTCCACCATGAATTGGTCCAAACTGGGCTGGTTAGAGGCTCCCTCCACCATGAATTGGTCCAAACTGGGCTGGTTAGAGGCTCCCTCCACCATGAATTTCCCAAAACTTGGCTGTTTAGAGGCTCCCTCCACCATGAATTGGTCCAAACTGGGCTGGTTAGAGGCTCCCTCCACCATGAATTGGTCCAAACTGGGGTTTTTAGGGGCTCCCTCCACCATGAATTTCTCAAAACTTGGCTGTTTAGAGGCTCCCTCCACCATTAATTGGTCCAAACTGGGCTGTTTAGAGGCTCCCTCCACCATTAATTGGTCCAAACTGGGCTGGTTAGAGGCTCCCTCCACCATGAATTGGTCCAAACTGGGTTTTTTAGAGGCTCCCTCCACCATGAATTGGTCCAAACTGGGCTGGTTAGAGGCTCCCTCCACCATGAATTGGTCCAAACTGGGCTGGTTAGAGGCTCCCTCCACCATGAATTTCCCAAAACTTGGCTGTTTAGAGGCTCCCTCCACCATGAATTGGTCCAAACTGGGCTGGTTAGAGGCTCCCTCCACCATGAATTTCCTAAAACTTGGCTGTTTAGAGGCTCCCTCCACCATTAATTGGTCCAAACTGGGCTGGTTAGAGGCTCCCTCCACCATGAATTTGCCCAAACTGGGCTGGTTAGAGGCTCCCTCCACCATGAATTGGTCCAAACTGGGGTTTTTAGAGGCTCCCTCCACCATGAATTGGTCCAAACTTGGCTGTTTAGAGGTTCCCTCCACCATGAATTGGTCCAAACTGGGCTGGTTAGAGGCTCCCTCCACCATGAATTGGTCCAAACTGGGCTGTTTAGAGGCTCCCTCCACCATGAATTGGTCCAAACTGGGTTTTTAGGGTCTCCCTCCACCATGAATTTCCCAAAACTTGGCTGTTTAGAGGCTCCCTCCACCATTAATTGGTCCAAACTGGGCTGTTTAGAGGCTCCCTCCACCATTAATTGGTCCAAACTGGGCTGGTTAGAGGCTCCCTCCACCATGAATTGGTCCAAACTGGGTTTTTTAGAGGCTCCCTCCACCATGAATTGGTCCAAACTGGGCTGGTTAGAGGCTCCCTCCACCATGAATTGGTCCAAACTGGGCTGGTTAGAGGCTCCCTCCACCATGAATTTCCCAAAACTTGGCTGTTTAGAGGCTCCCTCCACCATGAATTGGTCCAAACTGGGCTGGTTAGAGGCTCCCTCCACCATGAATTTCCTAAAACTTGGCTGTTTAGAGGCTCCCTCCACCATTAATTGGTCCAAACTGGGCTGGTTAGAGGCTCCCTCCACCATGAATTTGCCCAAACTGGGCTGGTTAGAGGCTCCCTCCACCATGAATTGGTCCAAACTGGGGTTTTTAGAGGCTCCCTCCACCATGAATTGGTCCAAACTTGGCTGTTTAGAGGTTCCCTCCACCATGAATTGGTCCAAACTGGGCTGGTTAGAGGCTCCCTCCACCATGAATTGGTCCAAACTGGGCTGTTTAGAGGCTCCCTCCACCATGAATTGGTCCAAACTGGGGTTTTTAGGGTCTCCCTCCACCATGAATTTCCCAAAACTTGGCTGTTTAGAGGCTCCCTCCACCATTAATTGGTCCAAACTGGGCTGTTTAGAGGCTCCCTCCACCATTAATTGGTCCAAACTGGGCTGTTTAGAGGCTCCCTCCACCATGAATTTGCCCAAACTGGGCTGTTTAGAGGCTCCCTCCACCATGAATTTGCCCAAACTGGGCTGGTTAGAGGCTCCCTCCACCATGAATTGGTCCAAACTGGGCTGGTTAGAGGCTCCCTCCACCATGAATTGGTCCAAACTTGGCTGTTTAGAGGCTCCCTCCACCATTAATTGGTCCAAACTGGGCTGGTTAGAGGCTCCCTCCACCATGAATTGGTCCAAACTGGGTTTTTTAGAGGCTCCCTCCACCATGAATTTGCCCAAACTGGGCTGTTTAGAGGCTCCCTCCACCATGAATTGGTCCAAACTGGGTTTTTTAGAGGCTCCCTCCACCATGAATTTGCCCAAACTGGGCTGTTTAGAGGCTCCCTCCACCATGAATTGGTCCAAACTGGGGTTTTTAGGGGCTCCCTCCACCATGAATTTCCCAAAACTTGGCTGTTTAGAGGCTCCCTCCACCATTAATTGGTCCAAACTGGGCTGTTTAGAGGCTCCCTCCACCATTAATTGGTCCAAACTGGGCTGGTTAGAGGCTCCCTCCACCATGAATTTGCCCAAACTGGGCTGTTTAGAGGCTCCCTCCACCATGAATTGGTCCAAACTGGGTTTTTTAGAGGCTCCCTCCACCATGAATTGGTCCAAACTTGGCTGTTTAGAGGCTCCCTTCACCATTAATTGGTCCAAACTGGGCTGGTTAGAGGCTCCCTCCACCATGAATTGGTCCAAACTGGGTTTTTTAGAGGCTCCCTCCACCATGAATTGGTCCAAACTGGGGTTTTTAGGGGCTCCCTCCACCATGAATTTCCTAAAACTTGGCTGTTTAGAGGCTCCCTCCACCATTAATTGGTCCAAACTGGGCTGGTTAGAGGCTCCCTCCACCATGAATTTGCCCAAACTCTGCTGGTTAGAGGCTCAATCCACCTTGATTTTCAAAACAAATGTTGGTGCCAACCTCAACTTACTACAAGGGCCAAATTCACTGCTGGTGACAAGCTCTCCTCACTGCAAGTGCCAAATACACATGTTTCAAGGTGTTTTCCTACTGTCAGAGAGGTGGTATTGAGTGTGTAAAGTGTGTAGTTGTTAGGCTGTGATGTTGGGGTAATAGAGGGTCTTTGGTGTGTTAGATGCCCCCAGACATGCTTCCCCTGCTGTCCCAGTGTCATTCCAGAGGTGTTGGCATCATTTCCTGGGGTGTCATAGTGGACTTGGTGACCCTCCAGACACGGATTTGGGTTTCCCCCTTAACGAGTATCTGTTCCCCATAGACTATAATGGGGTTCGAAACCCATTCGAACACACGAACATTGAGCGGCTGTTCGAATCGAATTTCGAACCTCGAACATTTTAGTGTTCGCTCATCTCTACTATCTATCTGTCTATCTCTTTCTCTCTCTCTCTCTCTCTCTCTCTCTCTCTCTCTCTATCTCCTATCTATCTATCTATCTATCTATCTATCCATCCATTATCTATCTATCTATCTATCTATCTATCTATCTATCTATCTATCTATCTACACATACGCACATATAATCACTACAACTCTTAGGGTAAGTTCACACGTAGTTTGAACCCTGACCAAGAAAACGGCTCCTATTGAAATCAATGGGAGCTGCTCAGGAGCTTTTTCCGGGAGCCATTGTTTCCAGCTCCAGGAAAAAAGAAGCGAGATGTTCTTTCTTCAGGCGGAGTCGCCTCGCCATTCATTGGTTCTAATCCAGAGCGGAGCAACAGAAAGGCCGGCCACCAATCCTTTGACTAGAAAACCAGTTTGTTACTAGTTTGTTACAATTTTCCAAAAATATTGTCGGAACTTGAGATTTTTGGGGTTCGCCACCCATCACTTAAGGTTCCAGTATAATAATTGCAGAAAAATATATATAATGTAATAATAATATAATATTTTTTGAAACATGACATCTACCCAGAAGCTTCGCGTCAATTTTTCTGCTGGTTTTATTAATAAAGTTTTCCTTTGTCTTCTGTTTTATTATTTGAACATTTTGAAGCCTGACGGAGAGATCGTCTTGTTAAAACTTCCTCACGGCTGAAGCAGCGGAGGGAGCAGATAGCATGAAAGGCCCAACTGTTATCACAAGTGATATAATGAAAGAAACAACACCAGATACATTACTGACACCCTCACAGGGATCCATATGAATGTGCTTCACTTTATTCCGAGCCATTCAAAACCATCGTGTTAAATATATCCGGTGTATAAAAGACCTACCCAGAGAGACGCGGCGGACATGATGCCGGATTTCTGACGATCTCATTCAGACAGGAAAAACTCCCACAGACATTGGCTGCCTCTAATCTATTAGTGAGATGTCTCACATGGTGACAAGTGCTCGCTCTCATATTTGTTGCACTTTTTATCTTTCAATAGAGAATGACCGTACATTTTTTTGGCAAGTAGTTAAAAGGGATATTCCTGTTTCAGCAAATAAAGGATGAGGTATTGAAAAGATTTGGAAGTTTCCAGGATACTTTTTGTGCAAATTTTTCAGAGTTTTCAAGATCTCTGCCTGTACTCGTTCAAAAGAGTATGCAAATAAGACTTCTGAAGAACTTGCTCTAGCACCACCTTTTGGAAGGCAGCACCCTATACGTCAATGCCTGGTGTTCATGAAACCATATGGTATAATATGGGATGATAGCCAAATTTTAATAACTTGTCATAAGAAAGACGGACCCATCCACAGGCAGATTTATTGAGGGTGATGCCTGCATGGGTGATAGGTCAAAGTTGTGGGTCAGAAAAGGTACTATGTCTAATTAAGGAGACATCACCATGAGGTATACAGGGACTTATTAGACTGTACATGCCCTGTGAAGAATTCTAGTAAGGAATATGTAACTAGGATCTCCTTGTTGGAAACAGGTACTTACTCTAGCTCCACTTTTGAAAGGTAGAACCCTATACGTCAATGCCTTGTTTTCAAGAAGACATCACCAAGAGGTATACAAGGACTTATTAGACCCCTATTCCCTTCGCAGAATTCTAGTACCCCCACAATAGTATAACAATACTTACTGGCTATATCTGCAATATGGAGCCGCCATATGGCCCTTTCGGCCTTTGGCCAGAACTCTTCTGCTCCTTGTCCCACATAAGCTACAGCTGTAGCATGTCCTATAGTATATGAGACTGAAGGGCACGGCAGAGAGTCCTAGACTTCTAGGTCGTACTGCACTGACTAATTGTAACAGTGGATACCAGTAGGGCGCGCCTTTCCGTTTGAGAAGCCCTAATCTGTCATGTATGGCCGCCTGTATAGTCAATGAGGATTTTTCCCCAATTGTATAGCAAGGCAACAACAAGAGATAAACTATAAACCCCAAACTTTCATGTTTCTCAGTATAATTACCCAGTGTTTTGTAAAAGGTGAGCTCTTCCTTATATGCCGAGAACTTCTAATATCCTGGTAAAGAATCTCGAGGAAGATAAAAGTCTTCAGTCAATAAGTACGTTTTGCTTTTTTTTTTTTTTTGTTCCATGAGCTTATTGTCATTTAAATGAAACCTGGAAGATCTAAATATCACTAATCCCCTCCTTAATACCTACTTAATTCTAAAGAAACTTGCCTTGCTACTTCTTAATGTCTCCTCAAACTATTATTAAAGCCTTAATGCTCTGATGTCTCCAGTTGAATGAATCTCTTTATTTGACAAATTCCATGTCCACCCGCTGACTGCAATAACAGTTTTTATTATATCATCATAAGAAAAAAAGAAGACTAAACTTTTAACAATGTGACGGTATTTACAAGGGTTATCCATATTAGACAATGTTTAGTTAGAATGGTCACTTGACCAAAAGTAGATTGATGAAGGTCTCGCCACTGGGAACCACTGATATCAGCAATGATCAATTATCTGGAAACAATTACAATAGCCCCAGAAAGAGAACTTGGGATATTGGTGAATTTCACTTTAGCAACTAGTGTCAGGCAGCTGCGGCTAAGGAAAAGGAATGCATGGGGTGCACCAAAGAAGCATAGACGCACAAGACAAAAACATAGTTCTGGTTCTACAGGGTGGACCAAGGGTATGGAGACACAAAGGTGGTCCAAAAGTATGGAGACACCAGAATGGTCCAAAGGTATGGAGACATGAAATTGGTCAAAAAATAGTGGAGACACCAAAGTAGTCCAAAGTTATGGAGACACCAGGGTGGTCCAAATATATGGAGACACCAGAATGGTATGAAGGTATGGAAACATGAAATTGGTCAAAAAATAGTGGAGACACCACAGTAGTCCAAAGGTATGGAGACACCAGGGTGGTCCAAAGATATTGAGTACAGGTAGTCCTCGGGTTCCGACGGTCTTGGCTTACGACGTTTCGTCGTTACGACAGCTCCCTTGTAACAGAAAACTGCCAGCACTCTCAGCTAGCAAGGACTAGCCTGCAGAAAATCAATGCTGGCAGCTTGCTGTTACAAGTGAGCTTGTAAAATAAAACCCTGAAACAGAATGTGAAACTTACCGTACGGTGCAGGGTGGGCGGGCGGGAATTCAGGCCTCCTCTTCCTCCGATATCCTGACCACTTCCTCCGGCGCTCGTGAACTGTTAATGGCCAGGGCGCATGCGCAGTATCATAATGCTTCTATTACGGATACTGAGCATGCGCCCAGGCCATTATCCGCTTGCGAGCGCCGGAGGAGGAGGACGGAACATCGGAGGAAGAGGAGGCCTGAATGCCCGCCCGCCCACCCTGCACCGTACGGTAAGTTTCACATTCTGTTTCAGGGTTTTATTTTAAAGGGGGGGGGGGGTTGATCCATTCCTACGCGGCGGCGGTATGGTAGGTTTCCGACTTACGTCGAAATTCGGTTTACGACGCCGCGCAAGAACGGATCAACGTCGTAAGTCGAGGACTACCTGTATTGGGTATTAGAAGTACTAAGGAAATATTACACAGTGATGTCACAATACAGTACTGTATATCTGAGATGTAGCAGAGCCGAGTATACGGTAAAGCAGGGACAAAAGATAAGAGTAAATAGACAAGTCAATGTACAGTAATGCAGATGTAGCAGAGTCCAGTGTACGGAGGAAACGATCTACTCTTCTGTTTCCTTCCTGCTATGCCGTATACCGGACTCTGCTACATCTCCATTACTGTACATTATAGTAGTAGTAGCTAACATTGTTAGCTTTTCCCACAATGCTTGGCCAGTAGCGGGAAATAACCTCGACCTCGATCCCGCCGGAAAGGATCGGGATTGAAACCCTGATCGGGATCATGAAATTTACTCGATCGCCGATCGGGATCTGATCTTTTCCGATCCCGATCGCTCAACCCTAATCATAGCATATGAAGAATACAATTCTAATGATGTCACCTGCAGGCACTATGATGTCCCAGTAAAGTAAAGCCCTTAAAAGACATGGGCCCCCTTAGTTGTTGGGCGCACTCGCAGCCGGTATAACTGCTACCCTGTTCATGCTTCTGGCTTTGCACTTACCAGCTATGTATGGACTATGTTACTATCAGTCTATAGGGAAATGTATCAGTAAATGTTCTGTTGTACTGCAGGGGATATAATGCATTGCAGAGATCCTGCTAAAATCAATAAGCCATCGAGGTAATTCATGGACCTGCTGAGTCCTTGTAAGTGAGATCCAGACATTGCCGTCTCTCTTAGCTCTGGCTATGTATAAAGGGTCATAAACAGGAACCCCCTGAACTTTATAAACCAGAAAACCCCATTAAAAGTGAAGCTGTCAATCTGCCTTGCAACTTTCGGTGCTCAATGTTAATCATTCATGCAAAAAAAGTAAAGAATTCTTACGGCAGCTGTCACTGAGGCGTTTCTGAACATTTTTGATGCTTCATTGGAAGGTACAGGAACTGTAAAATGTGGATGAAACAGTCTTTCTGCATGACAAATCATCATTCATACAATTTTCCTTCTTTGTGTTCAGATTAAAATGGAAATTGACATAACAGCGAGAAAACAGGAGGGAACAAGGAGAAGGTGCAGGAAAAGGGCTGAAAATCGGGAAGTGCGAACGATCTTCTACATATCAGCGCAATGATAGGTAAACTCCCACCTCTACATTTAGGAAACTGGCTCTGAACTACCTCTAGGTGTAAAAACTAGAGATGAGTGAACAGTAAAATTTTCGAGGTTCGATATTCGTTTCAAGTAGCCCCTCAATATTCAACTACTAGAATCGAATATCGAACCCTATTATAGTCTATGGGGGGAAAATGCTCGTTTCAGGGGTAGGCAACATTCGATCAAATTATACTTACCAAGTCCACGACTGAGGGTCGGGCTGGATCCTCCGAGCAGTCTTCTCCGTGCAGCGTCCCCGCGGCGTCTTCCAGCTCTGAATTCACTCTGCCAGGCATCGGGCCTGGGCAGAGCCGACTGCGCATGCCCACACTACAAGCAGACATGCCCAGTCGGCTCTGCCCAGGCCCGATGCCTGGCAGAGTGAATGAAGAGCCGTAAGCCGCCGGGGGGAAGCTGCACGGAGAAGACTTCTAAAGGTAGGAGAAGAACCAGCGTTGATTGGCCGACTGTATAGCATTCGACCAATCAATGCTGGTTCTGCATCGAACTTTTACATTCGAACAGCAAGTGGTACTCGATCGAGTACGAGTATTTCGAATACCGTAGTATTCGATCGAATACCTACTCGATCGAGTACTACTCGCTCATCTCTAGTAAAAACCTGATTAAAGGAACATTCCAGGTAATACATTGCATTATACTTGGTGCAGGGCTTGGGGTGGAGCATGATTCAGGAGATTCTGTAAGTTGGCATGCCCCTCGAAGCCATGCACAAGCATAACACAGCACTACGGTTGAGGGATCAGGTTTGGAAAAGATCAGATTCCGATCGATGATCGAGCAAATCTCGATCTGCTTGGGCCAGAGCAATGAAATGAGCATGCCAAGCGTCATGCCGAAACAAATATTGAAAGTTTCGCCAATCTATAGGGAGAACCTGCACTGTTCTTCCTGCTACAAATGAACTTCATTTGTAGCAAATAAGGGGTGGGGGGGGGATTCTCGTAAGAAATGGGTATGGAGGTGGGAAAAAGATTAGACCATAAAACCTGGAACCACGAAATACATCTGAATGCCTGAGCCTGTAGAGTAGACCTTAAGCAAGCTATTTCTTTTTCTTCTTATTATTATTATTCTTCGTCTTTTTCCTTCTTCTTCTTCTTCTTCTTCTTCTTCTTCTTCTTCTTCTTCTTCTTCTTCTTCTTCTTCTTCTTCTTCTTCTTTTTTCTTCTTCTTCCTCCTCTTCCTCTTTCTCTTCTTTTTCTTCTTCATCCTCTTCTTTCTTCTTTCTTCTTTGTCTTCTTCTTCTTCTTATTATTATTATTCTTCGTCTTCGTCTTCTTCTTCTTCTTCTTCTTCTTCTTCTTCTTTTTTTCTTCTTCTTCTTCTTCTTCCTCTTCCTCTTTCTCTTCTTTTTCTTCTTCATCCTCTTCTTTGCTCTTTCTCTTCTTTTTCTTCTTCTTCTTCTTCTTCTTCTTCTTCTTCATCTTCGATTTCTTTCTTCTTTTATTTGTTCTTCTTCTTCTTCTTCTTTTTCTTCTTCGTTTTCTTTCTTTCTTTCTTTCTTTCTTTCTTTCTTTCTTTCTTTCTTTCTTTCTTTCTTTCTTTCTTTCTTCTTCTTCTTCTTCTTCTTCTTCTTCTTCATCATCTTCATTTTCTTTCTTCTTCCTCTTCTTTCTTCTTTTTCTTCTTCCTCTTCTTTGTCTTCATTTTCTTTTCTTCTTCTTCTTCTTCTTCTTCTTCTTCTTCTTCTTCTTCTTCTTCTTCTCTTAATTTTCTTTCTTCTTCTTCTTCTTGAGTGTTTTTTGAAATTCTATAATCAATCATTTCTCCGACTTCCTTACTTCTAAGGTTGAAATCCCATAAGATACCACAGCAAAAAAAAAATCTCTTGTACACAATACGTCTTGCCCAACCCAACCGTGCAGGTATCCTGTGGGTCCTTCAAGAGTTTTTCCTAATTGTTGCAAGTCTCTATTTTTGTTTACAAAAAGAAAACAAATGAAAGCACCCCTCATATATATCCACCGCTCTCATCTGCCCGACTGCAGGGTGCCTGAGCCTTCTAGAAGAAGCTGTAAATATCTTTTACAATGTACTTTTCTATTGTCATTTGGATTTAAGCTCCAATCCTTGTTATGATTTCATTTCATAGTTCACTTTTATTATTTTGGCATTTCCAGAAAGAAATTGTGAGTGGTGTCTGGGATGCGGATTCTTCGTTATAAATGTCAACGTCTGAGTTTAGACAATGGTAATAATGCATTTGAAGAAGAAAAGTAATTTCTACAAAACAAAGCTGAAGTCTATAAGTAGTGCTTAAAGTATACTGTACTTTGCTGCGATATGACTTTTCTGCAATTTCTCGCAACCCTGAAAAATAACATATTGAACTTTTTACTTTTGTAAAATAAAGAGCTGGAGAAAGTATATGTAACTGTATACAAAAAACATGAATTCCAATGTTCTAAATACAGATGTGTCCTTCCATACCATTTCTCCATACATATGTATGGTGTGGGATCATCAGCTTTTCAAAATAACACGGTTTCACTCTATCACAAGATTTCTATCCTATAGCTATCTTATATGTGGCCACCCAGTGGTTGTGTTGTGCACTGCATCCTGTCAAGTGTTTAAATGCTTGTGAAAAAACACAATACATTTCAATGTCATAGCATTCTTTCTTACATTTCAGACGGATTTGAGGTCCTTTGGGACAAATGCCAAAAATCACAACAAACCCAAAATATGCTTCATGTTGAAAGCCCCAATCTCCAAATATGTGCTAAACCAAAGCAATGTGTATGTAATATATATATGTATATATATATATATGTATATATATATATATATATATATATATATATATATATACTGTATAATATATATATGTATATATATATATATATATATATATATATATATATGTATATATATATATATATATATATATATATATATATATATATATATATGGATCAGATGAAGGGACGAAAAATCCTTCCGTTTGCTTTCAATACCATTCACATTCATATATCAACATGTGACGGAAGCTTTCTTGGTTTTATATTGAAGGGATTCTACCATTAAAACATGTTTTTTTTCTAATGACTACGTCGGAATAGCCTTAAGAAAGGCTATTCGTCTCCTACCTTTTGATGTGGTCTCCGCCGCGGTATGCTAATGAGTGTCCGGCAGCAATGAGGGCGGGCCCAAGCGCTCATGCGCCAATGGAGGCGTCCCCACTCCTGCTGGAACTGGGCAATCCAGCCACGCCTTCTTCCTGATCTGCCTCCTCCCCTTCTGTGTCCTCTTCTTTCTTCGTCATCGGTGACGCATGCGCAGTCGGCTCTGGCATCGTGAGTAAACTCATCCAGGCGCCGGAGGGCTGTACGGACCTTACTGAGCATGCGCAGTACACTCTGTTCGGCAAATACTTCAGGGAGCGTGCTGCACATGCGCGCAATTGCGGCCTCACAAATATGGCCGCTGGCCGGTATGCACAGTTGGATCTAACAGGGTCTCGCTGCCAGAGCCGACTGCGCATGCGTCACCCATGATGACGAAAGAAGGGGAAGGAGGCAGATCAGGAAGAAGGCGTGACTGGATTGCCCAGTGCCGGCAGCAGTGGGGACGCCTCCATCGGCATATGAGCACTGGGGCCCTCCCTCATTGCTGCCAGACACTCATTAGCATACCGGGAAAAACTGGTATTTTGGATGACCGGCGTGGCGGAGACCACATCAAAGGGTAGGAGACGAATAGCCTTTCTTAAGGCTATTCCGACGTGGTCATTAGAAAAAAAACATGTTTTAATGGTAGAATCCCTTTAAATAGAAGATAATATCCATCTTTCTGACTTCTTTTTAGTTCCTTGTTCTGATCCTCTGACAGATCAGAACAATGGACTGAGCAAAAGTAGTATGAACTTAGCCTAACACAATGCATTCCCTATTCAGGTGGTCTGTCCGTTGAAGAGAGAATCCTTCATATCTCCAGACAGGGACTATAACTGTCAGATAATTTATTACAAGATGACGCTTTATGGCATCCATAGAAAAGTAAATGTGCCATAAAATGCGATGTTTTATGTCTCACTATATAACACAAAATGTTTCCACATTGACGGATGTATTTTTTTTCCATTTGGAAGTATATTTACTTAATAAAATGCCATTTCTCAAAGTCTAGGATTAAATTGAAGTGTCACAGAAATCTGCTAGTGGGAGCGGGCTGGAGTAAAGGTGATTCATAGCGAGCTGGCTCCTCAATGATACATCAGAGGGGTCGTGCACGCCAGAGGACCTCCGGGGCTTCTACATGTTTTAGCAGCTCAGGGCTTCTTGTGTCCTTTTCATGATGATAGACATATCAATAAAAATGATTTCTCAGCTACATCAGCTTTTGTGAGTTACGAGTATTGTCAAGGGTTCACTGTCTATGGGGCTGATGGAAACTACCAAGTGCTGAACTCCATCGGTCCCATGACTGGCCAAAGCTCTGAGACAGGAGAATACTTGGAGATAAATAATATTCCCCTTCCAATTTACTTAAAGCTTTATTTTATTCTTAATTTATTTTTACTTGGTCTGTCCCAGTTCTCACATCCAGGACCTTTGGTACAGAAGACGTAACTAAATTCTTGTGGGCCCCGGTGCAATGTTTGTCCGGGCCCCCTACCGCAACCATACGGTGAATTCTTGATGGTGATGGTTACGGGTATTAAGGAGTTTAATCCACCTTAGTGTGGTTAGGGGTATTCTGTGGGTCTCCTTGGCTTATGAACCAGATGGAAGCTGCCATATCAATACTGATGCCAGTGCTTATGGGTCCCCTATGGCTTCTGGGCCCCGATGTGACTTCACCCTCTGCACCCCCTCAAATTACATCCCTGAAGGCACACACCTTAAGGGATGGTTCACATGGCGGAAATTCAGCTTCAAGAGTTTCTGTAGGTATACTTGACATGCTGCAATTTTCAAAACCGTTTTTGGAAATCGCAGCGTGACTGCACCACAAAGTGTGCATGGTATTCGCTAGAATCCCGTTCACTTCTCCCTAACCGTAAAACACCGTGATTTTTCCCGCCACATTTCTGCCGTGGACACGTCACAGCATTTACGTCCCGTGGAGCCCTGACCGCTACCTGATTTTTCCGCTTATCAAAATTCAGCATCAAGTTATGCACCAAAATTAGCAATTGTCAGTCTATTATTAGGATTAGTAGCCAGAGTGAAAATTGCATGCTTTAGCACTATTTTAATATATAGATAGTGAAGTAGAAAATTTATTCTTAAAAAATGTTTCAAGTTAGTTGAAAAGAATCATTTTTTGGCGACATATTTCCTTTAAGGGTAAGGCCCCATGGGACGATACACAGTGCTAAAGCGCTGCAGGAACGCATCATGGATCTTCCCGCAACTCTTTGAACAGAAAGTTCAAGCCGATTGGACTGCATGTGACAGGTTCCCTTTAATATTCTGAATTTTTTTCAGGCTGCAAAGTATGAGCAGGGGGATCATGGGGATGCTCTTGGTCCTTGAAAGATCCTTGAATGTTTTTGATAAAGATCCAGACATCTTGAGCGGCCCCTTCCGTTCCATGGATTGATCGTCTCATTATAGCAAACTACCTTGTCACTTTGCAGGTGTGGATCATCAAGCTATAAAATTACAGTGAAAAAAACCCTTCTCTCCGGGTGGGATGTCACAGAAGTTTCTGCAGATGCTTTTTTTTGTTGTTCTAATTATATGCACTTTTCTCTTAACTGGAGCTCCTGATATGTAGACGACCAATTAACAATTTTAATGTAATTTATTCTCCTCTCACCCACACATGTAAACTTAGGCTCACATTGATCACTGACTTAAATGTAATAAATCTGTTTCTGCGAATTGCCAATTTATGGCTCTCATGAATGTGTGATAAATTCCATAAAAGATAATTAGCAAGAAATATTTATGTGGTAATTAATGTGTGCATGCGATATTCATGAAGTGTATGTATGTGTGTGCGTCTGTGTTCAAACTGATAACATAAATACAGACGTAGCAGAGCCCAACGTTCTTCACTCTGCTATTTCCTCTGTCTATAGAAAACAAAGGTAAAGGAACAGTCCTAAAAAATTGTAAGAAATTTTACTATTGACTGGTAGCGGGGGTAGGGAACCTTCGGCTCTCCAGCTGCTGTGAAACTACAACTCCCAACATGCTCCATTCACTTCCATGGGAGTTCCAAGAAAAGCAGAGCAAGTATGCATGCTGGGAGTTGTAGTTTTGCAACAGCTGGAGAGCCGTACGTTCCCTACCCCTGGACTGGTAGGGTCTGAGGGGTGGAACATGACATCAAAGCAAAATGTAATTTCTTATGCCCTGACAACCCTACCCTACACTATGTAGAACACAGTAGGACAGACTTACACCCTATTCCCATTGCGTTTGGGTTTCTGTTCAGGGGGTCCGCTTGGGCACCCCCCAAATGTAAACCTATATGCATTAAAAAGTGGTTATCTGGGAAATCCACAGACCCTATACATACTATAATGGGGTCCATGTGGTTTCCGCTCAGTTTCTGCATGAAACATGCAGAGAGAAAACTCCTGCAACCAGCACTTTTCTCTCTACACTAGGGTTGAACCGATCTTGAGAATTGAGTTTTTAATATCTGATTTTCGATGATTTTCCATTTGATCTCGATCCCAATTCCGATCCTAATGCAAGTCAATGGGATTTTCTACTGATCAAAAATCGGATTTTAAAAATTATCCTTTTCACTACACAACGTGGAGTCCAAAAATTGAAGGCTTCAATTATGGGACTCCACGCTGTGTAGTGATTAAAAAATCCCCCGGCTACTTAGTCCCCCCACTTACCTGCACAGGATCGTTGCTGCTGAAACTCCCCTTTGTTCTTGGTCTAGTCCTCTCTCATTCACAGGCCTGCAGAGCGCCGTGAGTGCCCCACCTCCCAGGCTAGTGTTAATGATGCTGGGAGTAGGCAGGGCTTGTTGTGACTTAGGAGAGTGTGGGCGGGTACACGGCGGGGAGACGTGAGTGCATCACTCACGTTTCCCTCCCAGTACCCGCCCACACTCTCTTAAGCTACAAGCCCCGCCTTCTCCCAGCATCTGTAACACTAGCCTGGGAGGCGGGAGCGTGCATAGCGCTCTGTAGGCCTGTGAATGAGAGAGGACCGGGCCAAGAGTAACGGGTAGTGGCAAAGGCAGTGCTTCTATGCAGGTAAGTTGAGCGATCGGGATTGGAATTTCGTTCCCAATCTTTTTTAGGCGGAATCGGAACCCGATCACGACTGTGAAATTTACTCGATCGCCGATCAGGATCCAATCTTTTCTGATCCCGATCGCTCAACCCTACTCTACATGATTTATGCAGAAACTGAGCAGAAACCACATGGACCCCATTACAGTCTATGCCCTCTCTGTCTCTTTAGATGCATCCCACAGTTTTATTTGCCAAGGCGGCAGCTGCTTGGCACTGGTCACTAAAGATACACCAAAAGTTTTTTCAGCGGCATTTTACCCATTCATTTACTATTAAGGACCAATTCCTCATAAACCCGTGCTGATTGGATGTTATAAGGTTTTTTTCATTTATCCACAATAGCATCTCTTAGAAAACCTACAAATATTTTACCCACCACTAAGGTTAGCCTTACTGGTCTGTAGTTTCCGGGATCACTGATGCTATGCATCAGTTTTGTGGGAAACACCCCGTTTTCCTGAAATATTAGATACAGTAGTCTGTATATTGCTGTATTTATTTCCTTCAGAACGCAGAGTGTGAACGCTATTCTTTTGTTTTTATAATCTACCTTATCTATAGTCATGTCCCCAGTCATTGCATTTTCCTGTGTAAGAAGGCATTTAATAGATTAGCCTTTCCTCATCTTCCTCCACCATTACTCCCAGATTATTTTGAGGGCCCAGGGACTCATTTTTAAGTTTCTTGTTATTTATGTAATTGAAGAATATTTTGGAGTTATTTTAATTCCCTGGCTATGAACCTCTCTGTCTTAATCTTTACAACCTTTATCTGTTCATACACATCTAATTCTCTCCTTATAATTATTTAGTGATTCTTCACCTCTTCTGTTTTAATAATTTAAATACTTTCTTTTTATCACATTTTCATTTAACCATAGTGGTTTTCATTTGTTCCTAACACGTTTATTCCCATATGGTACATATCTGTCACTTGACTTATTTAATATGCTTTATAACTGTCCCATGTATTCTGTGTACTTTTGATTTTAGGTCACTGTCCCAGTTTATGGCCCTAAGGTCATCCCTTACTTGGCCTTCTTGAAGTTTAGTGTTTTTGTACCCTCCTAATAAACATCCTATTAAGGGATACTTGAAAATGTATTATTGTTATGGAATTGCCTACTGAGCAATTCCCCAATGCTGCTGCTGAAACTATGAAGGAGGGGGAAGGCAGAGACAGTGAGTCCTAAACCCAGCTCCTGTCCCTACCTACTTACCACAACTGTCCTAATGACAGGCACAACTGGGCGACAGACCCTTCTCTGAATAAGTGATACACAGAACAAGACAAAACAACACAGAAGCAGTGTCAGCAAGTAGAGGACAAACCAGAGGGATAAAGCAGTACAAAATCGTAATCCAAAAGAGTAGTCACAAGAAAAGCCAAAGGTCAGAAGTCAGTAAGTACAATACAATGAGAGCAAGCAAGTAGACCGCTTAGCAAGGATAGAGTCTCAATAGCCAGCAAACCTGTGTGGGCTGATGATCTGTTTAGAGGAAGTTCAGAACCCACCCTAGACTAGATTGGCTGAAAGGCTATCAATCACAAATTAAGGCGAACTATTAGAAGAGCAGAGGGAAACAAAGTTGTAAGAGCCGGGTATGGTGGAAAATCAATTACAGCGTACAAGATGGTTCAGATGTTTGAACGGGTGCAGATGTAACAATTATGTTGGGCTCACTATTACCCAGGTCTAGAAGTGCCCTCAACATTATATTGAATCCTGCACTGATTGGAAAGGTAATTATCTGTTATTATCACCAAAAAATCTATTACTTTGGTGGACCTGCAGGTTCCCAGTTTATATTGGAGGTGTTGAACTCCACCACAATAATTTCACCATAATGATAAACGGGAGACACCTAAAGGCACCAACTTTAGAGAATTTTTTTCAGAAAATAAAACATTTTTAAACAAAGTCTATTTTATTTTAGTAAAGACTCACAGGCTCTAATAAATGCAGAAAACATATATGATGTTTAGGTTTTGTACTTTTGTGGTTGAAGAAGGTCTTCTGTCTTGAAGATGTGAGTATAGATCTAGAAGTGGAGCGGAGCTAAACTTATCTTGTTCTGTCTCATCCTGTCCCATGGGTTCTACTAAATATGTTTTAGTCTATGAGTAGAGATGAGCGAGTAGTATTTGATCGAGTAGGTATTCGATCAAATACTACGGTATTCGAAATATTCGTACTCGATCGAACACTACTAGCTGTTCGAAGTTAGGATTCGATGCAGAACCAGCGTTGATTGGCAGAATGCTATACATTGCCAATCAACGCTGGTTCTTCTGTTACCTTTAGAAGTCTTCTCCCTGCGCAGCGTTCCCGCGTCCTCTTCCGACTCTGAATTCACTCTGCTTAGGCATCAGGCCTGGGCAGAGCCGACTGTGCATGCCCGCGCATGCGCAGTCGGCTCTGCCGAGGCCCGATGCCTAGCAGAGTGAATTCAAGGCCGGAAGAGGACGCGGGAACGCTGCACAGGGAGAAGAATCCAGCCCAACCCTCGCTCATGGACTTGGTAAGTAGAATTTGATCAAATGTTGCCTACCCCTGAAACGAGCATTTCCCCCCCATAGATTATAATGGAGTTCGAAACCCGTTCGAGCAGTCGAACAGTGTGCGACTGTTCGAATCGGATTTCGAACCTTGAACATTTTAGTGTTCGCTCATCTCTATCTATGAGTAATTGTTGAATTAGGACATCACTGCGTTTGTCAAGGCTTCTTGGGCAGTGTAGACCTGCATTTGTGCTACATTTGAGACCTGAACCCCACGGTTGAGCATTGCATCTCCAATAACTTATTCAGAAGAACATGAAATTTAGTCTAAAGTCTGAGAAAGACCTTTTTCCAGTTCAGACCATGTTCTTATAAGTGACTTGTGTCTTCAGTAAAGAAACCATCTTATTAAAGTGGTCTCAAGTCTCCAGCTTATTATTTGGACACTAACATCATACACTAGGTATCTTCTACCCACCACCACACAGGATATCACCATGCTAAGTGCATCCCTTTCTTTACTGTCCCAACCAATTGAGTGAGTGAGTTCTGGAAGAGAAGACCACCACCACTACCACCAAGATGGAGGACCACTGCCTCCTTCAAGAGTCCAACTACAGCTCTTATCCTCCACATTGTCCCCATGGGATGCTGAATTTAATATCACACAATTTCTAAATTTGTGTTCCCTTTTAATTAGATATGAGGGTAAACCCTATAAGAAACAGCTATAGAACAGAATTTACTTTAAGGTTAATTAAAGCCTATACAATACAAGTAAATGACTTTATGTGTTTTAGGAGTTCTGATTCATTTGCAAAAACACCGGAAATCTAATGAAAAGCCTGACATAGATAGATTGGCATTGACAGCTACAGATTGATAGAAAGTCTGACATTAAGAGATAAATTGGATGACATTCAGCTTATATAACATTACTCATCTGTCGGAAGACATCCAGAACTGTACCGAGGCTTCAGGAGGTGAAATCTCACATTTGTATAACTTAGTAGTTAGACGTCGTCTTATGCAGATTCTGTAGATGAAGGGTAGCCGATCTTTTTTGTATGGCGTGCTGATCTAAATAAATGAGTAAATAAGAATGGAAGACTCTGTGAAATAATTAAGGTTATTGACCCCTACATATTAATATAGACTGGAAATTGAGGCTGCAATACATTCCGTGTTCATATGTGTACTGGATGCTGTGAGAGGTTTGGGTAGCAGGTAAAAAAAAAAAAAAAAATCTTGACAAAATTATGAACCATGTTGCACTATTTTATGCAGTAAAATGGCAGGCTCTCTTCAAATACAGTCCTATGAAAAAGTTTGGGCACCCCTATTAATCTTAATCATTTTTAGTTCTAAATATTTTGGTGTTTATAACAGCCATTTCAGTTTGATATATCTAATAACTGATGGACACAGTAATATTTCAGGATTGAAATGAGGTTTATTGTACTAACAGAAAATGTGCAATATGCATTAAACCAAAATTTGACCGGTGCAAAAGTATGGGCACCTCAACAGAAAAGTGACATTAATATTTAGTAGATCCTCCTTTTGCAAAGATAACAGCCTCTAGTCGCTTCCTGTAGCTTTTAATCAGTTCCTGGATCCTGGATAAAGGTATTTTGGACAAACAATTCAAGTTCAGTTAAGTTAGATGGTCGCCGAGCATGGACAGCCCGCTTCAAATCATCCCACAGATGTTCAATGATATTCAGGTCTGGGGACTGGGATGGCCATTCCAGAACATTGTAATTGTTCCTCTGCATGAATGCCTGAGGATTTGGAGCGGTGTTTTGGATCATTGTCTTGCTGAAATATCCATCCCCGGCGTAACTTCAACTTCGTCACTGATTCTTGAACATTATTCTCAAGAATCTGCTGATACTGAGTGGAATCCATGCGACCCTCAACTTTAACAAGATTCCCGATGCCGGCATTGGCCACACAGCCCCAAAGCATGATGGAACCTCCACCAAATTTTACAGTGGGTAGCATGTGTTTTTCTTGGAATGCTGTTTCTTTTTGGACGCCATGCATAACGCCTTTTTTTATAACCAAACAACTCAATTTTTGTTTCCAAAATGAAGCTGCCTTGTCCAAATGTGCTTTTTCATACCTCAGGCAACTCTATTTGTGGCGTACGTGCAGAAACGGCTTCTTTCTCATCACTCTCCCATACAGCTTCTATTTGTGCAAAGTGCGCTGTATAGTTGACCGATGCACAGTGACACCATCTGCAGCAAGATGATGCTGCAGCTCTTTGGAGGTGGTCTGTGGATTGTCCTTGACTGTTCTCACCATTCTTCTTCTCTGCCTTTCTGATATTTTTCTTGGCCTGCCACTTCTGGGCTTAACAAGAACTGTCCCTGTGGTCTTCCATTTCCTTACTATGTTCCTCACAGTGGAAACTGACAGGTTAAATCTCTGAGACAACTTTTTGTATCCTTCCCCTGAACAACTATGTTGAACAATCTTTGTTTTCAGATCATTTGAGAGTTGTTTTGAGTAGCCCATGATGCCACTCTTCAGAGGAGATTCAAATAGGAGATCAACTTGCAATTGGCCACCTTAAATACCTTTTCTTATGATTGGATACATCTGGCTATGAAGTTCAAAGCTCACTGAGGTTACAAAACCAATTTTGTGCTTCAGTAAGTCAGTAAAAAGTAGTTAGGGGAATTCAAATCAATAAAATGATAAGGGTGCCCATACTTTTGCACCGGTCAAATTTTGGTTTAATGCATATTGCACATTTTCTGTTAGTACAATAAACCTCATTTCAATCCTGAAATATTACTGTGTCCATCAGTTATTAGATATATCAAACTGAAATGGCTGTTGCAAACACCAAAATATTTAGAACAAAAAATGATTAAGATTAATAGGGGTGCCCAAACTTTTTCATAGGACTGTATTATAATGTCTCCCCCCCTCCCCCGACAGTATAAAGGCTCTTAGTGTGACCACACAATATAACAATTCATAGTGGCCTCCTATAATATAATGCCCCATAGTGGCTCCCACACAGTATAATGCTCCATAGTGGCCCACACATAGTATAATGTTCACTAATGCCCCACACACAGTACAATGCTCCATAGTGGCCCACACACAGTATAATGCCCCTTAGTGTCACCACACAATATAACACTTGATAGTGGCCTCCTACAATATAATGCCCCATAGTGGCCTCCTACAATATAATGCCCCATAGTGGCTCCCACACAGTATAATGCTCCATAGTGCCCACTCACAGTATAATGTTCTATAGTGCCCACTCACAGTATAATGTTCTATAGTGCCCCACACACAGTACAATGCTCCATAGTGGCTCCCACTCAGTATAATGTTCCATAGTGGCTCCCACACAGTATAATGCTCCATAGTGGCTCCCACACAGTATAATTCTCCATAGTGCCCACTCACAGTATAATGTTCTATAGTGCCCCACACAGTACAATGCTTCATAGTGGCTCCCACACAATATAAAACTTCATAGTGAGCCTAGAAGTTTGAAGCTACTGCTGGAAGAAGACGCAAATAAGACCCGTTCCTGATGAAGATGGAGGCAGTGCTGGAGAGTTCTTTCGCAGCACTGGGGACGCCCCAGTGCTGTTTGAGCGCTGTGGACCGCCCCCATTGCTGTGAGAGAACTCATTTGTATACCGTCAAAAATGGATTATATACCGAACAGCGGTCCGGAGAAGACATCTAAAGGTAGGAGGTGAATAGCCTTTCTTAAGGCTTTTTCTACATGGTATCCAGAAAAAAATGAATTTTAATAATAGTATCCCTTTAATAACATTTAGCAAGATATGGGCCCACTGTGCCACCAGATGGGTTTGACTTTGAGCATTGTCATAGTAGCCTCCCTGATCTTATCTCTTTAACCCATTAACACTGATCTGGAAGGACACCAGGTTGCTACCTCTTGGAATGGTCCAAGTGTAACATCTGGCTTAGGAACAAGAGACACCAGTACAAAGCAAGAGAACGGTCTGGGTACAAGTCATAGTCAGGCAGGCAGATTTTGTGCAAAATCTAGGAACAGGCGGATAGTCAGGTCAGGCAGCACAGGTGCAGTGATCAGGAATGAGATGAGGTCACAAGTATCCATTATCAGGCAGGATTAAAAGTTAGATAGCAATGTAGTCAGGTAACAAGCTGGGTGGGAAATACTGGAGAAGTTTTTTAAAACAATTTCAAAAATCGAAGCCAGATCATGAACTAGTTTGCTTATCTCTAGTGGTAAAAATCTGTGCAGGTTCCTTCTCTGCTGTATGTTTTGCTTGCACTTAAAACCAGACCTCCTCCCTAATACACACCCAACATAGACCTTGTTCTTCCAGTAATAACCACAAATGCTAAAAGTCTAAAAAGGGAACACACAATGGATACAATACAAGCCACCAAGTCCAATGCAATAATAGAAATCTCACTGCCCTATGAATGTAAATGTAACGTTTCTCACGAGTTTTGACACCCAGAGGAAGTGACTTCATCCTGCCCCTTGAGTTTCCATTACCAGTAGGTTCTTCATGTCAATAATAGTTCTTGCACACTCTTCACTTTTCAGCATGTACCTTCCTAATAATGCACCATTGTTAAAGCCCATTACTGTATATTCCTGACAATGGGTAGACATAGAATTCATTTCTGTCATTCTCTTCCTCTCGTACTATTGTTCAGGTTAATTCTATTTTGAAGGAACGGTATGGAAACGTTACATTTTAATGTCTACGTAAATTGTAACCTTTGTCTTCTAACTCGTTGACTGTGAAGCCTCGAGGACGAGGAGTTGTGTTCTACTCTGCATTGAAGAACAAGTCAAACAAGGTGATGGGAATGAGAACTTTTATATTAAAGTGTACCTCCACTTATAAACAGCACTTCATATCTGACTAGTACAGATGAAAATAAGAAACTCTATAATATATCTTAGAATATTGTTTCCTTCTCCACTTATAAAGCTGTCCTTCTGCTCCTTATCTTCAATCTGACTGCATGTTTACCTTATATTTGTTTCCATGTTCAGCCTCACACATACAACTCTATGGAGAGGGGAGGTAGGAGTGGAATTCTCCTGCCGGATGGTTGATTGATTCATTGCCTCATTCTGTGCACTACTAGCCTCTTATCTACAACTTAAAAGTCTTGAAAAAGCAAGAAATAGAGTGTAACAGCAGCAATTCTTTGAGTGTCTTTACAAAATCCCTTGTCCTCTTTAGAGAATAATATAGAGAAAATAACTGTCTGGATGTCACTCAGTGAATAGGAGGGTGCTCATGAGTGAAGTACAGAATTGGTAAAGTGCACGAGTGTGCACAAAAAAATGAACATATGGATGGTTATTATAGATGCATAAGTGAATTTATAGGTCACTATGCTGTGGAGGATGTGTGAGCGAGGACATGGGAAAATGGGGAAAAGAATGGAGGGATGTACGTGAACAGGCAGATGGAAGTACAAGCGTGGTCACATGGATGAATATAGACGTATGTGAGAGTATTGTACATGCGCATGCACTTGTAAGTGATAAAATTCATGGATGTAGTGAGGACAAATACTCATAAATGTGCGAGTGAGCAAACATGCAAATAAACAAGCACATTAGTGTATATTTATAGAGCATGGATCTGCGAGCAAGCAGGTGTCGGGGAGTGTCAGTATGGGAAAATGCATAAGGGGAATACATGACTGTGCACAGGGCTGCATATTGTTAAAGGGAGACACTGTTATACACATAAGACAAAAATAGAAAACAGCACCGAGCTGCATATGGTGAGGTACCGTATGGTAAATTGCTATTGGTACTATGAGAGCTTCTCACCTTGTAAGGTTGTATAATACAACCATAAATTAGGTTTTTGAACCACTTGAGGAGGGAGGGTTCCGTCCCAGGTGACGAGACTGCAGGATCCGTACCACCTTTGGTGTCAATCAATATGGAAAGGACCAGATTTCGAAAAGGATTTCGAAAAGGATCACCGCGCTCAGCCAGTAGTCTTACAATATTCTTTATTTTCGTTTAGAAGAACACACTACGCATTTCGAGCACAACGCTCTTTTTCAAGTGTATAAGCTAAATCACATGTAAACAAAGAAATACAATAAACAGGAGGAATACATAGTCAAACATCCAGAACATAGAGAAGATATGTAAATCTAAAAACTGTAAAAACTGTAGAACTACATCAACCATAAAATTGACCACTGTCAAATTAATAATTCCTTAATATTGGTTGTATAAAAAAAAGCCTACAAGAATACTGGGCCTTACAAGAACCCAAAATTTCATATAAACCAAGGGAACACTCAAGGGGATCCACTTTTTCTTTCTTGGTAAATAACTAAAAGGCCACAGCAACCAACATTATCGTCCTGGACAACCCCTTTAATCTAAGGTCCATTCGTATCAACAAGAAATCGCTGTGCATGAGAACAATCGCTGGGTCTCCTGTCCTTCTATGGATTGCAGTTGGGTCCTAAGAACCCGAGGTGTCCCGCACTGATTTTCTTTTATGCTCCTGCTATGTACAACCCGAGAATTTACAAATGATCCTCTTTATCACCGTATATAAGTGAGCAGCGACATCTGTTATATTGTAGGGCTATATCTCTCTATCTGTTCTGCTATCTGTAGTCAGGGAAGAATAATACTCCGGCATTCACCTCCTCATTTGACATATAATAGCGAGTGGACCACTTTTTATTAATATTTTGCAAGTAAAATCCTCGCAGCTGGAAAAGCATTGACTATCACCGCAGCGATCTCTGACAATGCAATGGCATCTGGAACCCCAACTGCTGCCCATCTGTTCATCCCTACCTGCTGGTTCCTACAAAGCAGAATCTGCTAACAATGAATACTGGATTTCTATGCAATATTAGTTTTCACTGGATTGTTCACATCACAATTTACTTTAAATCTGGAGACAAAGAAGGAAGAAGAAAAAAGTTAAGCTAATATTTTCATAATGCAAAAGTTATGATGTGCGGTCCCCGCTATCGGCACCGGCCATCTCAGCAGCTGTTTTGTTTTATACCTGTATTCATGAATTCAGTTTGCTTTGTTTGCCAAAGAAACACCCATATTTGTTTCCCACACAAAGGGCGACTATATGTGATTCAGCGTCTGTTATAGTCTTATATAGATAGTAAGAAAATACTCTAAATTCTATGAAATATGTAATTCTATCTATCTATCCATCTATCCTTCTATCTATCTATCTATCTATCTATCTATCTCCTATCTATCTATCTATCTATCTATCTATCTATCTCCTATCTATCTATCTATCTATCTATCTATCTATCTATCTCCTATCTATCTATCTATCTATCTATCTATCTATCTATCTATCTATCGCCTATCTATCTATTTATCCTTCTATCTATCTATCTATCTATCTATCTATCCTTCTATCTATCTATCTATCTATCTATCTATCTATCCTTCTATCTATCTATCTATCTATCTATCTATCTATCTATCTATCATACATGTATAAATTATATATCCATCTATCTACCATATATGTATCAACTTTTGTCAAAGTGGTTGGATAACTCAAGCAAATCCCTCCACTTCTCCTGCTGGTCTTTAGCCCTACTGAGCCTCCTTGAGTTGGAGTGCCTATGATGGTGAGGTAGCAAACGTGACTCTTGGGGAGTTGTTGTTGCAAAAAAACTGATCACCCATAAATATATGTGAAACAGAGCAGTAAGACACTCAACAGCTTCCAGCAATGAACGTTCACTTCTTGTTGATGGCGGTTGGTCAGATGGCAGTTTCATAACAGCCAGTGCTTCTGTCTTCTTTCTTAACCAAGTGCCAAACCAAAACAATTCATACTCACCTTTCATCAACTCTCCAGGATTCTGTGGCAGCATCTGGTCTTCTACCCTGGAGACTTCTGGTCTCCTTGGTGACATCGGCGCCCCCTGGGTAACTGTTGACTGAGCATCAGTGGTCATGTAATACAGCATAACGCACAGTGTCAAAGCATCATAACGTTGAGACCCCCTTCCTGATTGGGCCTCAGTGGTGACCTAGGGCCACTGACATTACCCAGAAAAGATGTCAGATGTCTGGTGTATTTTCTAATCTAACACGAGTGGCGGCTGTTTCTCTCACTCTGAACCATTGTGTTGCGCTTCCACTCCTCACCACTGGAGGCTCCAGTGTTTATTCCTTAACAAAAAACGACCAATGTGTGCCAATGTGAAGCCATCTTGTTTCCTGATTGAGCCTACTTATAACCATGAGACAGTTCAGCCATTACTTGAGTAATGTTCCAGTCTCCTGCTCTCCAGAACTGTCTTTCCCAGACTGTTTCTACTCACTGCTGAATTATCACCTTGCGATCCACACTTCAAGCCACACCATGGACTACAACTTTACTCTTCCTAACTGCACCTGCCTTATTCCATCTGGCTACCAGATTCCAGCCGTGTCTACCAGAATCGTAACAGAAGATGCAAGAAAGGAAGACCACCTTTGGCAGAGCCCTGGAGATCTAGGGAAGGGTATAACTTTCTTCTTTTATTTGTGTACCTCCCCTAGACCAGAGTGTAATAACGATTTATGAGTGCGAACCCCAAAAATCTTGAGTTTGGCTAAATCTCAAATTTTTGAAAAACTTGCAACAAACCTGGTTTCTATATGGTTGCCTGTAATATAAGTTCCAAATTGTATATTGTATATTTTCACATATATATGGACACCAAGATATAACCCACCCTACTAGTCTTTATGAAGGGTCATTGGACAGCGTCCCCCATCTGATTTCCCAAAAATTCTCCTTTAAACTATAAGACTATTCCGACCACAAAGTCAATGCTAAGGTGAATAGTATATACCAGCGGAGGCCATCGTTTTTACAGACAGGAATATTCTTTAGCTGTCTACAAGGAAATGTTGTGTTTGTTGGCAGCCATGCCCTGCATACAAAGGAATATATTTGAGGAAGGGCGAGAACACCAGGCATTTTGTTAGAGATACTGAGAGACATTACTGCTTGTAGAGGAAACTACAGCAATTAGCCAGGAACAGATCATTGTCTCAGTGGAAAACAGAACTACTCATATGTGTTTATCTGGCTGCAGCGGGCCATAGACTATAGCATTGTGCTGCGCTACAAGTAGGAGGCTGCCCAGGATTATTATTGGCTTTCTTCACCTTTCTTGGGAGATTAATTTTTAGCAAAAATCCATCTTAAAGGAAAAATCTTGTCGGAAGAGAAAAATGAATCAGTCTCATAGTATTTGTATTCAGGGCCGTTTTAGTGCATTGGGGGCCTTGTGCAAATTTTTTGAAAGTGGACCCCCCAATGCTCCCCACCCCTATAATTTTATTTCCCCTGCCCCACTCAACCACCAATGTTACATAAAAAAAATATAGAGTACTCACCTAACTGCGTTCCCGTGATTGTCCCTGTAATGCGTGCGGATCGGTGCTCTAAGCCACTACCAGGTAAGAGCCAGAAGTGCCAGTGATAGTGGACAGTCCTGAACACCAGACTGGGACATACAGGTCATAGCACAGGTAGACATGAGTAAAATGGTTTGTAACAAGCCAGGTTTGCAATTAATTTTCCAAAAATCTTGGGTTTGGCCAAGATTTTTGGGATTCAGCCTCACAAATCACTGTTATTCTCCTGGATCTCTTCAGACTCTGGAGTATAAGTAGGGTAGGGAAAAATAGTCGCTCACCCTCCTTCATCTCTCCTGGACTCCCTCACGGCCTCCGCTGTCCCTAAGATCTTTGGTCCTCTTCATTCTTCCTCCATCCTTTTCAGTGATGTCATAGGTCCTGGGAATGTAAAATTACAAAAGAAGGCAAAAATGGCCAGAAGAGGACCAGAGTCACTGGGGAACATGCCCTGGAAGCCACAGGGAGCCCAAGAGAAGTGAGGGATGGTGAGAATCAGTGTATATTACATCTTCCCTAGGCTTCTGTTTTTTATTAGAGATGAGCGAACACTAAAATGTCCGAGGTTCAAAATCCGATTCGAACAGCTGCACACTGTTCGACTGTTCGAACGGATTTCGAACCCCATTATAGTCTATGGGGGGAAATGCTCGTTTCAGGGGTACGCAAAATTCGATAAAATTATACTTACCAAGTCCACGAGTGATGGTTGGGCTGGATTCTCCTTGAAGTCTTCTCCCGGCGCAGCACCCCAGTGGCGTCTTCCGGCTGGAATTCACTCTGCCTAGGCATCAAGGCCTAGGCAGAGCTGACTGCGCATGCGCGGTCGGCTCTACCCGGCCCGATGCCTAAGCAGAGCTGACTGCACATGCGAGGGCATGCCCGCGCATGCGCAGTCGGCTCTGCCTAGGCTGGATGCCTAGGCAGAGTGAATTCCAGCCGGAAGACGCTGCGGGACGCTGCACGGAGAAGACTTCTAAAGGTAAGAGAAGAACCAGCGTTGATTGGCAGAATGTATAGCATTCTGCCAATCAATGCTGGTTCTTCATCGAACCTTAAACTTCGAACAGCTAGTAGTGTTCGATCGAGTACGAGTATTTCGAATACCGTAGTATTCGATCGAACACCTACTCGATCGAACACTACTCGCTCATCTCTATTTTTATACATATCTACATAGTAGATGAGGTTGGATGAAGACATCAGTCCATCAAGTCAAACCTATAACCCTACAATCCCCTAGAGTGTTGATCCAGAAGAAGGCAAGAAAAAACATGAGGCTTATGCCAATTGCCCCAAATTGCCCCAAAAATTCCTTCCTGACTCCAATCTGACAGTCAGTATAAAAACTCTGGATCAACATGTCCTTAAAATCTAGAATTCATAACCCGTGATATTGTTCTCTTCGAGAGGCATCCAGTCCCTTTTTGATTATACTCTGTGGTCTGACAAAGTCCCAGATCTTAATAGTGATTCGTGGGTAGTGAACCCCAAAAGTGTTGATTTTGGATGAACCCAAGAATTTGGAAAATTTGGATTGAAGCTGACTTGTTACAAACCCGGTTCGCTCATCTCTAATACTTATGGTTCATGTGGCTTCTGTAAAGCATATCTCTGATGTTGACAGAAGCTTGGGTAAGATGACGGCCTCCATAATTATGTACAGAAATTAGACAAAATTTACAAAATTTGAAAAAAAAAGAGAATGTATTAGTATCTAAGAGCAAGTGCTGTCTTTTATATGGACACGTTCTCAGTTGCGGAAAATACCGTATAATATGTTGTTGAAAAAAACTGAGTCGGAAGCAAAAGAAATGGATGAATAGGCTTCACATCATTGTCCTGTTAACGGGGACAGGCTTCATGTGGATGTCTAATGGAATGGCAGCCGTCTAATGGAGCTGTCCTATTGATTCTGTGTTATGTGGAAACTACATACAAGGTCTGTGTCCTAGTATTAGTCTTTCATAGCTGACCCTTTACGTGGGCAGTACAATGCAAGGTCTGTCTAATGGCAGGCCCGTGTGATTCTGCAGGTTGCTAACAAGATAAATTGAGTCTGAAAATACAGGGAAAATAGGACCAATTTTAGTGTACTACATGAGCACTGTAATGCTATTAGGTACACGGATAGGAACGTCACTTAAAGGGATATTTTTAAACACGTCTTTCCATAATAATACTAAATAATGGTTAATGAGAAAAATCCGTCTTTTTGTTGACATTACCTTCAATGTTCCTGGATTGGCAGGGTCTGGTTCCAGTGACAAATGGATGACTGGCTTATTTGTTATGGGGATAAAGCTTGGTCCATTTATACTCAAATTGAGCAACTTTTATCCTGTATTATGTGCATCAGTCCTCACAGTTTTCTCTGCTTGTGGCCATTTTATAGAAATACTGTTGGTTACATATGTAAGCACTAGAGATGAGCGAGTTGTATTTGATCGAGTAGGTATTCAATCAAATACTACGGTATTCGAAATATTCATACTCGATCGAATACTACTAGCTATGCGCAGTAAATATTTGATTCAGAACCAGCATTCATTGGCCGAATGTTATACAGTGTACAGCATTCAGTAAATCAACGCTGGTTCTGCAGCAGGCTTGTCCTTGCTAGTCAGGAGAGCTGGCAGCTTGCTGTTACGTGGGAGCTGACTTTTTCTCATAGGAATGAATTGACCAGCGTTGATTGGCCAGTGTACAGCATTCGGCCAATCAATGCTGGTTCTGCCGGAGGCTCGTCTGTGAGGAGGCGGAGTCTAAGATCGGTCCACAGCAGTCTCCATTCTGGTCCGTTCTTAGACTCCGCCTCCTCACAGACGAGCCTCCGACAGAACCAGGGTTGATTGGCCGAATGCTGTACTCTGTCAAGTCAATGCATTCCTATGGGAAAAAGTCAGCTCCCGCATATCGCAAGCTGACAGGGATCCCGACGTAATACAGTGACTTGGGCATGTTAGATGCCCCCAGACATGCTTCCACTGCTGTCTAAGATGCATTCCGGGGTGTTGGCATCATTTCCTGGGGTGTCATAGTGGAATTGGTGACTCTCCTGAGTCGAACAGTGGTTCCCCTAAATGAGTATTTATTCCCCATAGACTATAATGGGGTTCGATGTTCGATCGAACAGTCGAGTATTGAGCGGCTACTCGAATTGGAACTTCGACCTTCAAACGTTTCACTGTTTGCTCATCTCTAATTGTATTTGTTCCCATAATACCTCTGTAATACAGTATCCCATACAACACTGTACATCATGTCTCCATATGAGGATCACAGAGGTGTGGGCACCTTCTTACAGAGTCATAATACTCTTTGTATGGAGACATACTACAGTCATAAATGTATGTGCACCAGATTGCGGCACTATTTATACAAGTGCCTCGCAGTTTGCAAAAAGTATATATAGTTTGTTAATAATATTTCTCATGGGCACTGAGCCACATTACAAAATGAGCAAATAACTAGAAGACAGTGAGAAGCCTCCCAGCCTACCGGGCCCTCTGTCACATAAAGGTAACGTTCTATATTATTAATTTTAATGAACCTGATGTGATAATTTCTGTAACATTGTATACGTTTATATTTCTTCTCACCTTAGTTATGGCACCGCTTAAATGTTAATACAACACCTCATATTTAGCAGTTATATGTCAGTGACAAGGTTGCGATGCATGAAAATATAATGGTATAGAAAAACTATAGATGCAAAAACGGATGAGAAATAAATGTGACACTGTGGAAAGTTCACAAATACACAGAATAACTTCTGTTGCGGGGCAATATTTGCCTCATAAGGTCTACAATACTGTTGGAATATGTGAAAAAAATGGTCAGATAGATCACTCTTAGGGGGCAGTCACGCTATCGCCGCTGTCCGCCCATGGGGTTTCCATCCTAAATCCCGGGGAAACTGGACAGGGGGTGGCTTGCTGGCGGCCAGCTTTAAAACCCATTCATTTCAATAGGTTTTGAAAGACAACCGCTGATGTCTCTCTGACTGCAAACCTTTTTTTTTTTGTGCATGGACACAAAGTCCTGCATATTCAACTTTGTGTCCATGCCAAAAAAAAAAAGGTTTCCAGGTGGAGAGGCTACATATGGACACCGGTGGTTAACTTAAAAAACCCATTCAAATAAACGAGTTTTAAAGTTGACAGCCGCCAAGCCGTCCCCTGTCTAGTTTCCCTGGGGTTTAGGACGGAAACCCCATGGGCGGACAGCAACAGTAGTGTGATGCAATGTGTTGCCCTGCAGATAGATAAGTTACAGTCACCAGAACCCAGTATATCAAACCAGTCCCACAGTTAGATAGTTTAGGGTCACCAGAGCCCAGTATGTCAACCCAACCCCATAGATAGATAAGTTAGGGCCACTAGAGCTCATTATACCACCCCAGCCTCGCTGATAGGTTGGTGTCACCAGAATCCAGCCCTGCAGATAGATAGGCTAGGGCCACCAGAACCCAGAATATAAACCCAGCCCACACCACAACTGCAACTCCAACTCCAGAACAAGAAAATACCAGAAAATAATTGCACATAGGCTAAGAACCAAACCAGAAACCCTTTAGCATGGCAGGGTTAACAAGCCAGGGTGAAAGACCAGGGGAGCATGACAATAGCCAATAGGAATATTAGAAGTCCAGGCTGTGGTTGAGGCCAAGAGGTCACAGAAAAAGAGTAACCAGGAAAGCACACCAAATTCAGTAAACCAAGGAATCTGCCAAAAACAGAGTAATGTAATGGGAGCGAGTTCTGAGAACACAGAACCTAGAATATTAAAACATTCACAGACACCTGAGTATGGTTAATGTCAGGTTAAAATACCCAGCCTTAGCTCTAGATTGGATGCAGAAGTATAGTCTTCATTGGCTCTGTGTTTCAGACCTATGGCTTCCTGAACAGACCCAGCCAAAGTTTCACTGTTAGGCATAGCAACCTTAATGCAAAATACATGGTGCAAGTACAGATGTCAGACGGACTCTCCCTCAGGAGTGATACAGAGAATGATGTCTGCTGGGCGGAGAGATATGCAGTTAGATTATTTACATTCCCTGAGCAGCTCCTGAGTGAGAGGCAATGGTGTTGGCCATGGCTTGTTGGTGATCCGATAGACCAGCAATCAATCCACAGGTCTTTCCAAACACCCCAACCTCTGCTACACCTTTCCATTGTGTAAGTGATAATAGCTCTCTTTACATAGTGGTCCTTTAATATGGCTCTGCTGAGTAATATAGTGCAGCCTCATTTCTTGCTCTGGGTAACAGAGTCTCGGGTGAGTTCTGTACAGATTAAACTGTGAAGGGAATCCAGTTGTTTATGCTTTTTAATAATTCCTCCAAATTCCACCATTCCATTGACTTGTGCCACTACGGATATATAATATTGCATACTGTAGATTTTAAATGCATGAAATGATCCAGAGGAAATGTTATAGCCCAATTTACATTTATTTAATATTTTATTCCTATATAGAGCAGATAACCAGGCAAGCGAGATAGTAAAAATAAGAATTTAATTCAGGCAATAGAAAGGAGCCGCTCCGCGATATAGAATGGTTTATTGACAATCGAAAAATAGAACATTTATTTTCAAATATCTTATTTTCATTTTTTAAAATTATATATAATTATTAGGATTTTTATTGCATAATACGCCGCAAATGGAAAGCAGGTCCTTGATCCTGAAGTGTTTCCCTTTATTTTGATATGAGATTAAGCTCTAAATATATTTCATTATAAATAAACTCCTCTGTGTGAACGGCGAGGGAACAGATTATTTACATAAATTTTTATTCAAAAATTTGAAAATTCAATTTTATTTTATAAAGGTATGTCGTTATAAATTACTGTGTGTATATATCTCGAATATGTCCAAAATTCGATACTGGATTCTTTCTTATGCTACAGTGTGGGAGGAATAACCTGAACAATTGGAATTCACTTTGTGCCCCATATGGCTCTATGCCATTTGTGTAGCATAGGGTCAGGGGATAATCGTACACATCAGGGAGAGTGTGTGCCTACATAGGCAGCACGGAGACTTACAAGTCATTTCTGCTCCGCTAGGGATTCTGGGTAAAAAAAATATGCAAATCTATTCTCCAGGATGTAATTAGAAGAACAGTGCACTCTGTACGCCGCCCTCTAGGGGGCAGCATCCTTAACATCATGCATGACTCAAAAAAGTCTAATTAATCATGATGCGGATTTAATTGCCAAATTAGTATTTCTATTCCAAAAGGAACAGATTCCCAGCTATGGACAGCGCTGTTTCGGACTATTGGGCCTCCTCAGCATAGCGTAGGGATACTGATTTGGCAGAGTGTATTTGTGTAGCATAGTCATTTTTAAGGATGAGTTAAAAACATGCCGGGTTTGGTGTCAACTTTCCAAAAGTTTGGGTTAAACTCAAACTTTTTACGGTTCATATGAATTAATCTCCCAAGATCACTGCAGTGAAACTGAATATTATTATTTAATTCAATGTCTAGCTAGAGAATTTGGAGCTCCATACCATGAGAATGGAACTCAAGTGGATATAAACATGTACTAATATGTAAAGAGGGTCTGTTACTAGGTCTGAGTATACATAATCTAATGGTCGCTTTACGGTGTTTAGTTTATCCAAATTCATTCATCCATTTCAAAGATATAAGACCCTTTATTGCTAACCCAACTAAGGTCAGGGGATAATCGTACACATCAGGGAGTGTGTGTGCCTACATAGGCAGTACGGAGACTTACAAGTCATTCCTGCTCCGCTGGCACACACTCTCCCTGATGTGTACGATTATCCCCTGACCCTGGTCTATAGTCTCTCACTCTACCAAATCAGTATCCCTACGCTATGCTGAGGAGGCCCAATAGGCCGAAACAGCGCTGTCCATAGCTGGGAATCTGTTCCTTTTGGAATAGAAATACTAATTTGGCAATTAAATCTGCATCATGATAGTAGACTTTTTAACTGAGTCATGCATGATGTTAAGGATGCTGCCCTCTAGAGGACAGCATACAGAGGGCACTGTTCTCCTAATTACATCTTAGAGAATAGATTTGCATATTTTTTAACCCAACTAAGGCATACTAGCCAAGAGGGCCGTGATATTTTGGTTTCTCTAGGGGTGGGGTACTAAGCTACGTGTCATGCAGTGTTATTGACCAATAGGCTAGTATACTCTAATTTGCATCAACCCGAAAAGCGCCTTCAGAGGAACTCAAGAGTGACCCAGGAGAAACCACTGGAGCAGAAGAACTGCAATGTTTTGCTAAAACACTGGAGCATCGGGGACAGTTGAGTATGTATTTTTTTATTTTTTTTCACTGCCCCCAGTTGATTTAAGGCCGGAAACACCGCGATTTACCCGTGGTGTAAACACAGAGGGAAAAATCGCGGCGTTTTACAGTATATGCAAAGTGGATGAGATTCATGCGAATCCTGTGTCCACTGTACGTTTAAAACCACAAGGCGGACACAATGCGATTTCCAAAACTGTGCCGGTAGGTATTCGATCGAATACTACGGTGTTCGAAATACTCGTAGTCGATCGAGTACCATTCGCTATTCGAATGTAAAAGTTCAATTCAGAACCAGCATTGATTGGCCGAATGCTATACAGTCGGCCAATCAACGCTGGTTCTTCTCCTACCTTTAGAAGTCTTCTCCGTGCAGCTTCCCCGCGGCGTCTTCCGGCTCTTCATTCACTCTGCCAGGCATCGGGCCTGGGCAGAGCCGACTGCGCATGTCCGCTTGTAGTGCGGGCATGCGCCGTCGGCTCTGCCCAGGCCCGATGCCTGGCAGAGTGAATGAAGAGCCGGAAGACGACGCGGGGACGCTGCACGGAGAAGACTTCTCGGAGGATCCAGCCTGACCCTCACTCGTGGACTTGGTAAGTATAATTTGATCGAACGTTGCCTACCCCTGAAACAAGCATTTTCCCCCCATAGACTATAATAGGGTTCGATATTCGATTCGAGTAGTCAAATATTGAGGGGCTACTCGAAACGAATATCAAACCTCGAACATTTTACTCTTCGCTCATCTCTGATAATGGTAACAGAAAGTCCGTGAAGGAAAACTCCGTGAACTTCATATTGAAAGCGCAGCAGGAAGAACCGCAATGCGTTCCCGCTATATTTTTCCCCGCAGTACTTTAGCGCTGCGAATCGTCTTGTGGGGCATTAGCCTTAAAGCTTGGCCATCATTTCTATCATCTTTCCCCCCTATCCTTTGTATCTTTTCTTTTAAAAAGTTCTATGTCTATTTTTGTTTTTTCATATTTTTTTTATTTTTTTTAATTAAAAATGTGAAAATGATATTTTCAAGGAACTCAATGATGACATGTGATGATTGGTATCGGCGCCTCCCATGTCAAGTCCTTACATTGGCTATGCTTATAATCAGCTTCCGTACTATATACTGTCTTATTAGTCAGTAGAATAACCATTGAGTGAGCAAATCCTTCACACCAGGAAATTTACCATAACAACCTCGAATTCAATGAATCCCAGTTATAATCACGTCAGTGATTCTGCAGTAATTCAGGCGATTTTTTTTTCCCCCCACATTTTCGTTGCCGTATGAAAAATTAGCATTATTCATGCGGCAGTCCGGTCTCCATTAAAGCGAGCACAAAACTGTCTTTATGTTTCGCAGACTGAATTATGAAGGCTTTCGCATAGGAACAACATATGTTATGTCTTTATTTCGGCAGGTAGTATAAGGATAAAACGCAGATATTAACTATTATTTATACATCAGCAAGTTTTCCCAGGGTAAAGAATCCTTCTAACGTGATATAATTTCTTTTTGTAATCACCTTAAAAATGATCAACACTCCGGTGCCAAGCAGCTTGATGTTCTGCAGTCTTGGCTCAGGCCCATAAACAAAGCTGTTTGGAGACCTCTTTATTAGTTTTTAATTTATTTTCGTCAATTGCTTATTTTTCCCCCTATTCCAATAGGAATCCTGTTCATTAGCGAAGCCAAGTATTCATTACAAAAAAGCTCGAGATTTTCTACCTTCGTTGTAAATTGGCATTTAGAATTTTAGGACATAGAAGGGTAAGATTTATGAAACGAGATATTTGCATAAGAACAACTTGTTTAGCTTTGATTAATGCCGATCAGCAGTTTTTAGCGTTCTCCTTAAATACCTTCGAAGAACTAATGGATGTTGGGTTCATAGGAGGTGCCAGCGTGAGCTTAATTTAGAAGATTAGGACCTTCATTATTACACTCATCGACAAAAAAATGATACTGCACCTAGAAGGAGTTGTTGGGATCGGAGGAAAATTTCTACGTGTGAATGTAATGATGATAGGTGTAAGTCATTACGAGATGTTTATTGGGGAAAACCTCTAGTTTGGATATAAGATGAGATAGGGTTGGGCACGGAGGTGTGCAGTTTCTGAATGGTATCATTTGTCCACAGATGTTGTGGCTACTCAAATCGAATATCGAACCCCATTATAGTCTATGGGGGGAAAACGCTCAATCAAATTACACTTACCAAGTCCACGAGTGAGGGTTGGGCTGGATCCTCCGAGAAGTCTTCTCCTTGCAGCGTCCCCGTGGCGTCTTCCAGCTCTGAGTTCACTCTGCCAGGCATCGGGCCTGGGCAGAGCCGACCGCATGTCCGCACTACAAGCGGGCATGCGCAGTCAGCTCTGCCCAGGCCCGATGCCTGGCAGAGTGAATTCAGAGCCGGAAGACGCCGCTGGGAAGCTGCACGGAGAAGACTTCAAAAGGTAGGAGAAGAACCAGCGTTGATTGGCCGACTGTATAGCATTCGGCCAATCAATGCTGGTTCTGCATCAAACTTTTCCATTCGAATAGCGAGTGGTACTCGATCGAGTACGAGTATTTTGAATACCGTAGTATTCGATCAAATACTACTCGCTCATCTCTAACCAGCAGAAACCAGTATCCATTGCTAAGGATGATAAGGTTCCACTGCGAAGAAGGTGACTGGTTGTCAATGGCACGTCGCATAGTCAGTGTGACACCAAATTTTCATCTAAGTGCCTGGAAATTGACTTGGTAGAGACAGGGGTGGGTAATGAAGGTGCCAACTGTGTATGGATGGTGGACATGGAAATTTTGGAAGCTGTTCCTTCTTGTCGGAGGTTGAAACAATCCTCTCTAAAGGTGATCTGCCTGGGCTGTCTGGAGCCTGTTAGCCATGTGTGCAAGCCATCACATAGGCAATGCTCTCAACACCTCTTAACAGCTAGGTCAGAAGGGCCTAAGTGGGGGGGAAATTTATTGAAACAACCATCCTGCTTTTCTCAATTTAATGATGCACCCTCTCTGAGAGTCACATTAGCAAAATGTCTCCAATTGTGTTGTAGAGACAAATCTAGCGGTTATTGATCTCTTACCAAGAGGTACACTACCAAAAAGTAGCCTCTGTGAGCCTTTTTACAGGGCGGTGAGGGGAAGCCCTCTAGTGACAAGACCCAGTGTCTAATCAGGTGATAACTGTAGTCCTTTACACATCTGTCCGAAACATAACTGTATGCCTGTATTTCTATCGGGGTGTGTTATTTTTGGAGTGTATTTGGAATAACGAGATCCACGAGCATCGCAGAAAAACGAATACACGGTGTTATGTATCGGCAGGGTCTAATGGGCACGGCATGAAACATGGATACTATGATTGGTATTGTCATGTACAACCCTCTTAGACGCTGCACTCAATATAACATTGCGTATCAGTGTATTATTTTGCCTGGATGTTATAGTAAGTATAGAATTCTAGAGAAAAGTTCCTGTAACAGTTATAAAGTAATTTTTGACTTGTAAAAATTTCCATGGAAACAATCGTATATTTCTAAACAGAAACTTTAGTCATAGGTTATAATAACATAATTGGTACAAACAAAATTCTTCAACGAACAGAAAATGCTGTAATTTTTGTCTAGGTTTTAATGGTTCCCTCCAAATGTATCTGAATATTGTATTGCCGCATTATTGTAATACAAATATACAATTTCTATGGCTGGGGCATGTTGTATAGCATCAGCCCAAGTGACAACAAGCTCTCACTGCCATCTTGGTGCTAAGGTGTCAGATTAATATAATGGTCATTTTAGTCTATGGGGTCCGCAGCCATCTGTGGGTACCCGCTGTTTTAGCGGTCCAGCTCTGCATTGTTCGGGATCGCCAGCATACTGGAATGATGGAACGCCCAGCACAAGTGAGAACCTAGCCTCATGATGGAGACAGATAATAAAGTTCCTTCTGAAGAAGATCTTACTGCCCACATGTCTTTCCTTATTAATAATGTAGGCACAGATACTAAAGACCCATGTCCCTCTGTGTAAATGATGTAGGCACAGATCTTACTGCCCTCCTGCCTCTCAGAGTTAATGGTGCAGGCACAGATAGAACTGCCTCAATAACACTCCGACTAGTCACAGACTGTACTACACTATCTTTCTCTATGTAATAATATTGGCACAGATAGTACTTTCTCCTTATCACTCCAAATAGGCACAGATAGTGTTGTCTCATATTTCTATATGTAAATGAAGTCAGCACAGATGCTATAGTTTTTACTTTGCCTATACCTGAGCTAAGGAGAGATAGTAGTGTCTCACTGCATTTCCATGTACATGGTATAGGCACAGATAGTACTGTCCTCCTGACTCTCAATGTTAATGATGTTGGCACAGATACTGCTCCATTTCTCATCCTTATTTAGTGTGAAGTCTCATTATTGCCCTCACACAATATAATACCCCTTGTGATTGACAAACAGCACAATCTCCCTATTGGCCCCTAAACAGTATTTGGACACCTGAGTGGCACGAGCAACAATTACAGCCTCAACCCTCCGGGGCTTTCCACAAGTCCTTGTATGACGGCTAGCGGCATTTTATTCCATTCAGCTAGGAGAAGACAGGTAAGTTCTTTCATCGATTTTGGATGGCTGCTGCATCCCTGAGTTCAGCGATCCAACTAGTCCAAGAGGTGCATGATCGGGTTCAAGTCTGGGCTCTGGGCTGGCCAGTAAAGTTGGTTAACCTGATTGTCACTGTACCAAGCCATGGTAGACCTCACTACATGACAGCTGGCGTTGTCATCCTGGAAGTAACTTTGGTCCGATCCATAGAACCACCATAATGTAGGAAGCAGACTGTTATCTAAAATAGTGCAATAGGCATTGGCATTGAGTTTACAATGCACTGGGACCAAGGGTCCCAGTCCATACCAGGAGAAACACCCCCAGACCATAACTCCACCTCCACAGAACTTTACTGTGTATAATGTGTATAATGTATAGTGTATAATGTCCTCTTATGTCCCCCAAACAGTATAATTCCTACACACAGCGCCCCTGCAGTTTAGGAGGTCATATGTGCAAGAATTTAAATCTACGCCGGCCAGCCAGTTCATGGTATGAGTTATAGACAATCTGACAATATCCACTGAGTCCACTTTCTTAAAACATAAGAAGCGGAGCGGGAAAATGGCCGAGTTTTCTGATATATATGGTACACTAAATGTTCCCCTATGTATAAGAAAATAACATGCAGTATATCACCGTCACCCACTGTTATTATTGGGTCCCGCAGGTTGCTATCATAGCGCACAGTGCCACCTGCGGGTCAGTCTAACCATCCAGCTTTCACCTTACTGAGCATGCTCAGATGTATTGGAGCTGCTCACAAGCTAAGTGCCATTTCCCCCCTACTGAGCATGAGCGGTGAGGTTATGGTCACCGCCCCTGTTGGGTGGGGACTTCCCTTTAAATAATGTGAGCCGACGCCTGCCGGGGGCTCACACTTTGTCTAAAATTTCCTCAAAGTCCACGGAGTGAATGACAGTAGTCAGGCAGGTTGTCAGACTAAGCCTCTGTGGGGGATTTCTCTGCTTCAATCTGGGTGCTGTTAGTTAGGACCTGTAAGCACTGAACTGTCAGCTCTACACCAGGGCTAAGAGCGGTAGACGTCATTCCAGCTTGTGGAGCTGCAGCAGGCTTGGTCTCTGAGATAGCCTATGTGTTACTGTCTGACTTCATGTGTGGCTCCTAGCTGTGTGCGGGAGCATGGGTGTTTGATGGCTTCAAGCTGTGTGCAGGAGCATGCAAACTCCCCTGGTAACTCCAAGCTGTGTGCAGGAGAATGTTCTAAACTTCTGTGTTGGCCCCTAGCTGTTGCAGGGGTAAGTGTGTGTGTTTGCTGGCCTGGGGTGAGTGTTAACCCTTGGCAGCCTTGTGTGTTTCACTTGTACTGGTGCACCTGGCCAGTGAGCTAAACTGGCAGGATATTAGTTGCATCTTGTTCACATGGAGTGTCGCACAGTACACACTGTTCACATTGAGTTCAGGCTGCAGTGTATTGCAGTAGTTCACATTTAGTTCAGGCTGCAGTGTCTTGCAGTAGCTCACATTGAGTCCAGGCTGCAGTGTCTTGCAGTAGTCCACATTGATTTTCATGCTGCAGTGTCTTTGCAGTAGTTCACATTGAGTTCAGACATGCAGCCACCCACCATTGGGCCTGTGGACCTCACTATAGTGTTCTACAGCTAAGAAGTTCTGTAGTTTTAAAAAAAAATAAAAATATATATATATATATATATATATATATATATATATATATATATATATATATATATACACACTGAACCGTAACACCCACTCTTTTGTACTGTACATATTATACAAAAAGTTCTACCTCACTCGTATTATACAAAAAGTCTTTATGAAATGTAAAGATTGAGAGTCCTCAGTAGTTTGATAACTTTTTAATGGCTAACAAAATGGCTTTCGGAACTGCTATAAGGTTCCTTCATCAGGCCTTCGGATATTGTGTTATACCAGCCTGATGAAGGAACCTTATAGCAGTTCCGAAAGCTCGCAATATGTCATCATTTTCTGTTAGCCATTAAAAAGTTATCTAACTACTGAGGACTCTCAATCTTTACATTTCATATCCACTGGCTAATACTAGAGATGAGCGAACAGTAAAATGTTCAAGATTCGATATTCGTTTCGAGTAGCCCCTCAATATTCGACTACTCGAATCGAATATCGAACCCTATTATAGTCTATGGGGGGAAAATGCTCGTTTCAGGGGTAGGAATCGTTCGATCAAATTATACTTACCAAGTCCACGAGTGAGGGTCGGGCTGGATCCTCCGAGAAGTCTCCTCCGCGCAGCGTCCCAGCGGCATCTTCCGGCTCTGAATTCACTCTGCCCGGCATCGGGCCTGGGCAGAGCCGACTGCGCATGTTCGCACTACAAGCGGGGATGCGCAGTCGGCTCTGCCCAGACCCGATGCCTGGCAGAGTGAATTCAGAGCCAGAAGACGCCGCGGGGAAGCTGCACGGAGAAAACTTCTAAAGGTAGGAGAAGAACCAGCGTTGATTGGCCGACTGTATAGCATTCGGCCAATCAATGCTGGTTCTGCATCGAACTTTTCCATTCGAACAGCGAGTGGATCGTCAATCGAGAACGAGTATTTCGAATACCGTAGTATTCAATCGAATACCTACTCGATCGAATACTACTCTCTTATCTCTAGCTATTACGGTACAAAGATACATTTTTCTTATACAAAAATTTTTTAGTTTAACACAAGAATTCATACTTTTCTGTTCTCTTTAAACTTAATACAAAAAGTTCACAAAAAAAATAATAAAATGGCCAACGCTATCCGGGCTAGTGGCAGCATGTCCAATATTATACAGTGATTTTCTTGTTTTAAGGGATTCGACTTCCCTCATCTATAGAGAGTGCATGTCACAAAATGTTCTTTCATAAAGCAGAAACTTTCTGTAGATGTTGTAAGGCACGTCTGTTCAGAACAAGCCTGCGACGGAGGCAGATTGTCTCAATAAAATAGAGGCACATATGAAATCTTGTTTTTCTAATGCAAAACATATTAATATTTATCAGAGCCCAGACAGGACTATTATTTTTATCTGCTTTCGATGACACCGGTGGAGATCCACATCTTGATCCAGGTATAGAGTCTGGTGAATTACATTTCATGCTATTATTGTAAGCTTTCCTTCCACAGGGTCTACTGTTGTTCTGACTCTTCTTGTTTGTCTTTCTTTAAACTCATCTATGGGAAAAAAGAAATTTCGATACCGTATATTTCATTGTTATGTATTAGATTTCAAAACCACAATTTTACAAGGTAACTTTCATGAGACTTTTCCTTCAGTCGTGATTATAGATAGATGTTCCCACTTGTAGCCTAGACGATATCCCAACGAAGCGTGAAAAGCGAAGCCTTGAGTCCTGACAGTGTTACTGATCCCAAGAAGGGGCTCCGTTCACAGTTTTTAGAGTAACGTTGACCTTGTACCTGTGCAACTCTTCATTGAAGGGAATGGGAAATTAGGCAATCCTCAATATAAAGAACGTTGCTTCCATATTGGATATTGGGGGAATTCATCAAGATTGGCATAGTGTACATCAGTCTTGATCCCTGTGATGGTGGAGACTTCCCAGATACATGACAAAGCACAAGCCATGCACCTTGCCAAAAATCTATGCAACCTCTGTCTGTGAGTTTGGTGCACTTAATCCCTACGCAACTTCTGTCTGTGAGTTTGGTGTGCCTAACCTCTACGCAACCTCTGTCTGTGAGTTTGGTATGCCTATCCTCTATGCAACCTCTGTCTGTGAGTTTGGTGTGTCTAACCTCTACGCAACCTCTGTCTGCGAGTTTGGTGTGCCTAACCTCTACGTAACCTCTGTCTGTGAGTTTGGTGTGCCTAACCTCTACGTAACCTCTGTCTGTGAGTTTGGTGTGCCTATTGACTCTATGCAACCTCTGTCTGTGAGTTTGGTGTGCCTATTGACTCTATGCAACCTCTGTCTGTGAGTTTGGTGTGCCTAATCTCTACGCAACCTTTGTCTGTGAGTTTGGTGTGCCTAACCTCTACGCAACCTCTGTCTGTGAGTTTGGTGTGCCTAACCTCTACGCAACCTCTGTCTGTGAGTTTGGTGTGCCTAACCTCTACGCAACCTCTGTCTGTGAGTTTGGTATGCCTATCCTCTATGCAACCTCTGTCTGTGAGTTTGGTGTGTCTAACCTCTACGCAACCTCTGTCTGCGAGTTTGGTGTGCCTAACCTCTACGTAACCTCTGTCTGTGAGTTTGGTGTGCCTAACCTCTACGTAACCTCTGTCTGTGAGTTTGGTGTGCCTATTGACTCTATGCAACCTCTGTCTGTGAGTTTGGTGTGCCTATTGACTCTATGCAACCTCTGTCTGTGAGTTTGGTGTGCCTAATCTCTACGCAACCTTTGTCTGTGAGTTTGGTGTGCCTAACCTCTACGCAACCTCTGTCTGTGAGTTTGGTGTGCCTAACCTCTACGCAACCTCTGTCTGTGAGTTTGGTGTGCCTAACCTCTACGCAACCTCTGTCTGTGAGTTTGGTGTGCCTAACCTCTACGCAACCTCTGTCTGTGAGTTTGGTGTGCCTATCCTCTACGCAACCTCTGCCTTTGAGTTTGGTGTGCCTATCCTCTACGTAACCTCTGTCTGTGAGTTTGGTATGCCTATCCTCTACGCAACCTCTGTCTGTGAGTTTGGTGTGTCTAACCTCTACGCAACCTCTGTCTGCGAGTTTGGTGTGCCTAACCTCTACGCAACCTCCGTCTGTGAGTTTGGTGTGCCTAACCTCTACGCAACCTCCATCTGTGAGTTTGGTGTGCCTAACCTCTACGCAACCTCCGTCTGTGAGTTTTGGTGTGCCTAACCTCTACGCAACCTCCGTCTGTGAGTTTGGTGTGCCTATCCTCTACGCAACCTCCGTCTGTGAGTTTGGTGTGCCTAACCTCTGCGCAACCTCCGTCTGTGAGTTTGGTGTGCCTAACCTCTACGCAACCTCCATCTGTGAGTTTGGTGTGCCTAACCTCTACGCAACCTCCGTCTGTGAGTTTAGTGTGCCTAACCTCTACGCGACCTCTGTCTGTGAGTTTAGTGTGCCTAACCTCTACGCGACCTCTGTCTGTGAGTTTGGTGTGCCTAACCTCTACGCGACCTCTGTCTGTGAGTTTAGTGTGCCTAACCTCTACGCGACCTCTGTCTGTGAGTTTGGTGTGCCTAACCTCTACGCGACCTCTGTCTGTGAGTTTGGTGTGCCTGTTGACTCTACCATCATTACACCACCTATTTTTAGAAAAGTGGTCATTTTAATAGAAAATAGAGACAAAAAAAAGTTGCACACCATTTTTTAACATTAAAATACTGACGCAGATTCTAAATGCATCTGATATGGGCATATTATATTCTGGTCACATCCTGAAACGGGAATGGGGATCACATTTTGTACCCATTTAAAAAAAGGGACATGTCAAGGTCCAAAATGGGACATGGCCCAACTCATAGAGGACATGGCCTTACTTGAAAACTTTCTCCCAGACTTCAGGTCTCAAATGTTGGCAATATATGGATCTATTCCCAGGGTGGAGGCCCAAAGAAAACTTTTTACCTAAAAAGTTCCTTTATTTTAGAGTTATTATAACTATAACTTACTTTTACATAGCACATTTACCAAAAGTCCATGATTGCCAAAGTATTGCGGCTACGAGCCCAAACTCTATTGCACGTCCATATTCTTCATTTCTATGCCGGAGCAGTATAATAATTTAGCAAGACACTTCTGTCAATAACATACAACAGAAAGTTACTATGCAAGGGTTTATGATCTAAGCCAAAAAATCCCATTAGAAGCATCCTTCAGAATCTCGCAAGAGAAAATAGCTAGGGTGCGATCCAGATTTCTGTCAAGACGTGGAGAAAGAATGTCAATTTACATGACACAGCGAGCATTGTAATCATATAGTACCTCCGAAATGCCACGCTAATGGCTCCAAAAACAGCATTTAAAGGTGATTTACTCTAAATCGAAGAAATTGCTATATTTTTAAATGACCGTTTGGCAATTTTTTTTTTCCTCGCTACACCCTACCATTGCTCACATCCATTTCCTCATGTTTGTGCAGTGAATTCTTTATTATTTATCTCCTGTCTTCCTCATTTGATCTTCAGTTCCTCCTTGGAAATTGTGAAGACTACCCAAGATTACGCAGATCTTCTGTACTTACTATTGGTGCAACGGGGTGACAAGCAGGACAGAAATCTATTGCTATTGGCTGATCTGCAGTGAACAAAGAGGATCTCTATGCAGAGACCTGAGAGTGGTGTCAGTGACTAAGCATGTGTGTCTGCTAGGGGTGTGTAAACCCGATCATAATGGGCTTAATTGGTTATGACATTACCAAAAATTTAGGGTTTAGTAATTTATTTATTCTGGGGTTCAGACTAGGGTTGAGCTGATCTTGAGATTTCAGGATCGATTTTAAAATCCAATTTCCGATCATTTTCCAGGCGATCCCGATCGTGAAATTTGCTCGTTCGCCGATCGGGATCCGATCTTTCCCGATCCCGATCGCTCAACCCTAGTCAATGTTTCTCTATGGGAAAAGTCAAATTTAGGGTTGAGCCGATCTTGAGATTTCAAAATCCAATTTCTGATAATTTTCCAGCCGATCCTGATCGTGAAATTTGCTCGATCACTGATCGGGATCCGATCTTTTCCGACCCCGATCGCTCAACCCTAGTTCAGACGTATTGATCACTCCAGGGCGTTTCAGTCCAAACTTGTTTGGTTAGAACTGGAAGTAAAATGATTATACTCTTCAATCTCCAAAGTATAACAAATGGAGAAGCAAAGGAGGTGAGTAAACCTAAAAAACAGTCTTACTCACCTCTTCTGGTTTTATTGCAGCATCCTGACTGTCCCTTTATCTCCTTGGTGGGCCTCTGCTGGCCTCCTGAATGATATCATTTATAGCACCTGAAAAGGCCTGAAGAGGATGTCGAGAGACAGGCAGACACCGCAATGGAGTCCAGGAGAGGTAAGTAAGAGTGTTTGTTATGCCTCTTTGGGCCTCTGCTTATTATACTCTGAGGTATATTTATGCTTTGCATCAAACGCCGCTCAATTCAAGACATGTGGGAGACCCCAAAACAAATCTTGTGAGGTTTGTCCTTCCCCGGTGTCCACCATGACCAGATGGGAAAGATCCTTTGGTCACCCATGGGATCCAGCAGTATGATTAAAGGGGTTGTTCCACAATGGACATATATCATCTTTTTTATGGGATAGACAATAAAAGTCTGATCACCGGGGGTTCCACCGATCACTAGAATAAGAGCACTGATTCCCAGCTTTCTTCTCAATTCACACCTGTAGCTAGGATGATTTTGAGCGTGGTCATGCGTAAGTGCTGCCCCATTGGATGCCTATAGGATTGATAGAAATAGCTTCCCATAGATGTTTTGTCTTTAGAGGATAATATCTCTTTAAGGCTCCATGAACATAGACATGTACTTTGTCAATGTGTTAGGTGTATATTATCATGGGCCATGTAGAGGGGTATTAGCCTTGGTGGTCCTATTTCTGTCCATTTGCAGCCTTGACTCACTAATAAATTGAATGGGTCTTTTGGGGGACGGTTGGCGCCATTTTCTCATGGACCCATAATGCACATGTTTGTGTGCATGTAGCCTCATATACTGTTGTCATATGGCACCAAATAACACAGTACTATGGGAATCTTCATGCTGCCCTACAGGCTCCATATACGAGGCTCCATGAGCCCCTCTGGTGTGATTGTAGATGACTCCATTAAAATACAAGAAATCTTATAAGTTTGGGCTGGCACTTAACCTTGTACATTTTACAAATGGCTATTTTACATCTACCTTGTTAAACTTTGTCAGCTTGGAATCAGGTTAAAACACCCTGAAAGCAGTCTAAGGAAAATAGAAGTCCTTCAAGCACTTGTGTCTGCAACTCTCGGAGTCTTCAGCTTAATAGTTATTTTAATTTAGCAGTGAACCTTTGCACTTCAAGATACAAAAGAATCTCGGTGCAATCTCATTTTAATTTCCTTTGCTGGAAATACATAAGTATAGGATGGAAGGTATGAGTGTGTAGTAGGCAAGGGAAAAATGAAAACACTGACTTCTGATAAGATCGCAACCTAACAGCAGATGAAAAATACGGCAAGAATTCTTTCAGTTTCTGAAAAATCCCAGCCACCGTGCATGACGAGAATCAATGAAGATAAGGATGTTCCAAGAATAACATATAGCTCGCTCGTTCCCAGACAATGGAAACCAACATTACCCACTCTAAACCAGTATACATACCGTGGGTGAAATCCTGTATGAACAAGTATATTAGCTTTGATAACTAATGAATTATTCAGGACACTAAAGCCGGTGACTTACTGACATTGAGATGGTTAATAAAGCCAGTCCAATAAAGTAAGACAAAAGTGGTCATAGTTATTTCAGGGGCAAGAAAAACCAGGCCCTGAAATCTGAGGCAGCCTATGATGTCCCTCTGTCCCATAGGGTGAGACCGTTATGACATAGTTGGGACATTCTGTTTCAGCCTTTGTTCTTGACCTAGTATACTCTTGCCGCTCAAAAATATAGAGAAAACCAAATTTGGCAAATAGTTTACGAAACATTATCAATGATGTAAGTGTAAACAGTGAAGGGGAGGCTTTCACCAAGCCCAAAATATCAACCCAACCTCGCAGATAGTTGGATTAGGCTCCCCTAATTCACAATGGAGTTTTCCCCTTGTAAAATGGTGTCCCTCTCTAATTACCTCTCTCTACAATTCTGATAATGCTTGGGTCCCAAATTGGTCTCTACTTCCTGGTTCTTCTTGACATACAGGAAATACCTCTCAACCGATGACTGGCTGAGGTGGGTCACTTCTGTGACCAGTGATTGTCTGATGCCCGGTTCACAACTGTGTATGGGTTTCCATTTGGGAAGGCCACTTGGGACCCCTTGAACGGAAACCTAATCCTCATAAAAAAGTGGTTACCTAAGAAAACCCATGGACCCCATAGACTCTAATGGGGACCATGTGGTCTCTGCTCGGTTTCTGAACAAAAAATGCGGAGAGAAAAGTACTGCTTCCAGGACTTTTGCCTCTCATGTGGTGAGGAGAACAGAATGCCCCGAATGCAGATGTGAACCAGGCCTGAGAGATCATTAACTGTTTTTTAAGAAAGACCAAGAAGTAGAAACCAATGGTGGTCCTAGGCTATTGAAAGGGGAGTGGTGGAGATCAGTGATGTGAATATTGCTTTTTTATTTTTCAACCTATTCTTAGCTCTTCATAAAAAAAATTCCCTCTCAGGCAATCCCTTGAAAGGTGTGAAGAAAACTTACCATTTCAATATTATTCATGGCAACTAGTTCTGTCTTCCTGAGAGGAAAAAACAAACGGAAAAAGAACTTCCCAAATATAACAAAAATGTAAAAATAACTTTTATGAAAACAAAGTCAACAAAAATATCAAAGAAAATGTTGGGATCTCGATCTAATATTCCCTTTGGATAACTATTACTTCGGTACCCAAGAGAAGATTTTTCCTCATTAGAGTAATTTGAACAAGTTGTTGACTTCGTTGAATAAACACGATCCTAAAATAAATAATTCTAAATAAAGAACCAAGGGCAAGGACAAGGACATCTCCGAGGATTACCCTTCACTGGGTCAAAAGTTTATACTTCCGACATTCCCAAGTTGTTATATTTTGAAGCCTGTTCATGGCCGCCCGCGTGTCACCCTCTGCAGAATCCTTATGCGTCGCAACACCATCCTGACTCACGTGACGTCTGGTCCAACATTGAAGATAGCCCACAGTAGCAAGGAGTGTTCCAGAGCAAGGGAGAGGTAATTATTAGGTAATTATTGGTTTTTATGTTTTTATCCTCCCCTGGGTCTCTGGTCATTATACTCTTGGAACCCCGGAGTATAATAATTGTTCATGGGTAATCCACAATGGGGCATAATACTGTGTGCATGGGTCACTATGGAGAATAATAGTGTGTGCAGGGGCCACAATAGTGCGTGCAGGGGCCACAATGGGGCATAATAGTGTGTACAGGAATGTGATTTGTTTGGATGGGGGGTCGGGGGGGCCATGTCAAATATTCACCTTAGGGCCCAGCCATTCCTAATAATGCTACTGTCTGGGTCCACTAGGACCAAGAAGCTCATGCAGTTTTCAGTTTCTGGCGGTCATGCAACTGTGGTCCGGAAGTGTTGGGAGTGGACCGCCCAGATGTTTAAAGTCAGTAGGCAGTCTGACAGCAGTTAACCTCTATGGTTAGTAGTAGAGATGAGCGAGTAGTATTCGATCGAGTAGGTATTTGACAGAATACTACGGTATTCAAAATACTCATACTCAAACGAATACTACTCGCTATTCGCAGTAAAGATTTGATTCAGAACCAGCGTTGATTGGCCGAATGCTATACACTGTATAGCATTTGGCCAATCAACGCTGGTTCTGCAGCAGGCTCGTCTTTGCTAGTCGGGAGAGCTGGCAGCTTGCGGTAATGAGGGAGCTGACTTTTTCTCATAAGAATGCATTGACCAGCGTTGATTGGCTGAATGCTATAAAGTGTACAGCATTTGGCCAATCAACGCTGGTTCTGCCGGAGACTTGTTTGCGATGAGGCGGAGTCTAAGATCGGAACACAGCAGTCTTCATTGTGGTCCGGTCTTAGACTCGTCACAAATGATTCATGAGGGCAGTGCATGGCAAGCACACAGAGCCCACTATATGCTATGGGGTCTGTGTGCTTAACTGTCCAGCGCTTGCAGTTGCACTGATATTCCATTCGGGGGGTCCCCTGCGGACTCCTTCCGGACGGGAGGCAAGCGCTAATGTGAACCGGCCCATAGCATATGGGGTCTGTGGGCTTTAACTGCACAGCGCTCCTCCTAAACACTCCTCAACTGCACAGCGCTCCTCCTAAACACTCTCCGCCTGCTACTCGTGGACTTGGTGACTCTCCTTTAGTTGAATAGTGGTTTCCCCTGAAACAAGCATTATTTCCCATAAACTATAATGGGATTCGATATTCGATCGAGTAGTCGAATATTGAGGCTCTACACGAAACGAATATTGTATCTTGAATATTTCACTACTCGCTCATCCCTAGTTAGTAGCAGTAAAGCATAACTACACCAACCTCATCAATACCATAATAATGGCACCCAAAAATGCTGGGTTACTGTTTTCTCACCACTCCCACTCAAAACATTTCTAAAAGATATTTAATACATTTTATTAAATGCCAAAATAAAAATACCCAAACAACAAAAAACGTGTACTGCAAAAAACAAGCTCACATATGGCTCTCATATTTCAGCCTTTAGTTTTCATAAATGAGTGGCAGGAACGTGAGCCCTGGAACGGTGAAATGAAACTTATGTAGAAATTATGAAAAAAATTCTCAATCACTATAATAAAGTACAACTAGGAAGCATCGGTGTTATTCATCCATTGTCTACTCATGAATTAGTAACCCGTGAAACTAACATCCCTGTACTCAGCTACAGTATGATAATAATACCCAAATAACCTACAGAGCCACGAGAAAAGTTCAGAAAATTCTAATTAAAGTGTAGAATAATGACAAGTACGATAAAGCAGTTTAAGCACAATAAACCATGGAAACACATTGAATAGAACACGACTTTCATGGCAGTAGAAACAGTTTCTTTTTTCCATAGTTGGAGAATAGACACAAGCAAATCAGTTGTGACTTTTCAAATAAACCTAAACCTTAGGTATTCAATTAGTCTGCCTGGCTGCCTGCATTGTGGCACTAGGGAGGGAGTATACATATATAACTTTTTTTAATTCAATTGTTTCTTTTTTTATAGATGAACAAATCTATCTATCTATCTATCTATCTATCTATCTATCTATCTATCTATCTATCTATCTATCTTATCTATCTGCTCTATCTACTGTATCTATCTATCTATGTATCTACCTATCTATCTGCTATATCTATCTATCTGCTCGCTCTATCTATCTATCTATCTATCTATCTATCTATCTATCTATATCTGCTCTATCTATCTATCTATCTATCTATCTATCAATGCAAGTCAATGGGATTTTTTTTTACTAATCAGAGATCGTATTTTAAAAACAAACAATCCTATTCACTATACAGCATGGAATCTAACAATTGAATGCTTTAATTGTTAGAATCCACACTGTGTAGTGATTTTTTAATGACTAAGTAGCCCCTAGTGTCCACTTACCTGCAGAGATGGCTGGTCCAGTGCCCGGTGTTCTCGTTCTTCTTTGCCTCGCTGTCCCCACCTCCCAGGTTAGTGTTAAAGACCTAGGAAGAAGGCGGGGCTTGTTACTTAGGAGAGTGTGGGCGGGAACAGGGCAGGGAGACATGACATCTCCCCTCCCAGTACCCGCCCACACTCTCCTAAGCCATAAGCCCCATCTTCTTCCTAGGTCTTTAACACTAACCTGGGAGGTGGAGACAGCGAGGCGAAGAAGACCGAGAACACCGGGCACTGGACCAGCCATCTCTACAGGTAAGTAGCTACTAGACATATTAGCTAGTCTCCCATTAGAATGAATGGAGGCAGCCGGCGTGCAGGGGGTTAAGGCTGTGTGCCAGCTGTTTCCATTCATTCCTATGGAACCGCAGCGGAGCCTTCAAACTGAGTATACACTCCGCTAATTCTGAACGTAATCTTGTTCAGAATGAGCAGTGTTAAAACAGATCCCATTGATTTCTATGGGTGCCGGCATACGTGCGCTCCCCATTGAAATCAATGGGAGGCTTTTTAACCTATTGCTTTCCATGTGATACGCGCGTATGCCGGCACCCATAGAAATCAATGGGATCTGTTTTAACACTGCTCATTCTGAACGAGATTACGTTCAGAATTAGCAGAGTGTATACTCAGTGTGAAGGCTAACATTGTTAGCTTTTCCCACAATGCTTAGCCAGTAGCAAAGCATTGTGGGAAATAATCACCAATCTCAGTCCCACCTAAAAAGATCGTGTTCGGAATTCCGATTGAGATTGTGAAATTTTCTCGATCGCCAATAGGAATCTGATCTTTTCCGAACACGATCGCTCAACCCTAATCATCTGTTATCTATCTAATCTATCTATCTATCTATCTATCTATCTATCTATCTATCTATCTATCTGTTATCTATCTACTAGCTGGTACCCGCGACTTCATCTGCGGTGACTGTAGAAGTGGGTATATACAGGCGCGGGTAAGGTTTTTGTACTGTGTATAAGGTCTGGGATATGAAATGTAAGTTTGTATCTTGTTTTTGCTGTAATTCAGAGAATACGTGAGACTTTTGTGTTGAAGTTAATTTGTATTAGAGCTGCTATATATACGGTGTTGGTATAAACTTTACATAGTGACTTTGGGACAGAAGTATTTGAAGTTAACCCTTTCCCGCCGATGGCATTTTTTTATTTTCGTTTTTGACTCCCCTCCTTCTAAACCCCATAACTTTTTTATTTCTCCGCTCCCAGAGTCATATGAGGTCTTAATTGTTCCTGGGACAAATTTTTCTTCATGATGCCACCATTATTTATTCTATATAATGTACTGGGAAGCAGGGAAAAAATTCAGAATGGGGTGGATTTGAAGAAAAAATGCATTTCTGCGACATTCTTATGGGCTTTGGTTTTACGGCATTCACTGTGCAACCAAAATGACATGTCCCCTGTATTCTGTGTTTCATTACGATTCCGGGGATACTAAATTTATATGGTTTTATTTACATTTTGACCCCTTAAAAAAATCCAAAACTGTGTTAAAAAATTTTTTTTGGAAAAGTCGCCATATTCCAACAGCCGTAACTTTTTTATACGTGTGTGTACGGGGATGTATAGGGCGTCTTTTTATGCGGGACCGGGTGTACTTTGTAGTTCTACCATTTTCGGGAAATGTTATTGCTTTGATCACTTTTTATTCAAATTTTTATCAGAATCAAAACAGTGAAAAAACAGTGGTTTGGCACTTTTGATCATTTTTTCCGCTACGGCGTTTACCAAACAGGAAAAATATTTGTATAGCTTTGTAGAGCGGGCGATTTCGGACACGGGGATACATAACATGTATGTGTTTCACAGTTTTTAACTACTTTTATATGTGTTCTAGGGAAAGGGGGGTGATTTGAATTTTTAATCCTTTTTATTTGTTTTTATATTTTTTTTACTTTTTTTAAAACTTTTTTTTTGAATTTATTAGACCGCCTAGGGGTATTGACATGGGTGGGCGGGGTCGCGGATTGTCAGAGCGGTGGGGGTCGGCAAACATGGCTGCTCTGGAGCGTTAAAGAGAGCCTCCTGGAGTATCGTTAAGGTGAGGGGCAAAGTGGTAAAGTATCTGTATATGTGACTGTGTGGGGTTAGGGGCGAGGCTGAAGAGGGCAATATGAATTTTGTGGCTTGCTATGGTCCAAAGTGTGTGAGATTGCAGAGATGGTGGTGTGAGTTTGGGTTTTGTAGGGGGTCCTGGCACAAACGTATGTGCGCTATTGTGACGAAAAGTAGCCTATTGCACAATCGAGTGTAGTAACTATGTTTGTGGAAAATTTCAGCCAAATCGGTCGAGCGGGTTTTGCGTGATTGACTAACAAACATCTGAACATCCAAACATCCAAACACACAAACTCACAAACCCACATTTTATAATATTAATAGGATATCTATCTATCTATCTATCTATCTATCTATCTATCTATCTATCTATCATCTATCTATCTATCTATCTATGTATTATCTATTTATCTATCTATCTATCTATCTATCTATCTATCTATCTATCATCTAACTATCTATCTATCATCTATCTATCTATCTATCTATCTATCTATCTATCTATCTATCTATCTATCATCTAACTATCTATCTATCTACCTCACATTGCTAAGTTTTCAGAAAGTTCACATCCCATAAATTAACAAGAATAAGGATCTGTTATTTCCTGTACTAATCACCTTTTCTCCTAATATTAACTTCTTTTATTTTAGCTATTTGCTTTCCTACAAAAACATGGATGTGTTAATTAAATTTGCATACACAATGAAGCTTCCCAGGAATTCCATCTTTCATTTGCTTAGTATTTATCTTATTTTAATTAAAACCATTTTAATAATAATGGTAAAATTAAGCTCATTAGTAAAATACTAAACGAACCCTAAGCAGCCCCATTTACTGTAAAGAATAACTGTTGCGGTCTGATAGTTTTTTCTTGTGTGAGATGATTTTTTTCTTTATTGATAGTTTGGTTTCTTATTTTGGGTTTTCTTGTATGTTATCTATCTGTCATAAGATCAAGTGCACAAAATTGAAGTCCAAATTGCTTCATCCATTCACCTTGGAAAATAACAGTGAATTACAAGGTCTACAAGACAAAGCATGAAGTAATCAATACCAAAACTGCTGCCGATTTTCAACAAAATTAAAGGTGTATTCTGCTTTTTAGGAAGTGATGGCCTGTCACTAGTGCACCATTTTATGGTTTAACTCTTGGAAGCCTCACTCATCCCGAGCTTTGGCAGACAGATTTGCACTGAAAACCTTAGGCCAGCTTCACAAGGGCAGGTTCGGTCTCTGAGATACAGGCTGGTTGTCCGCCATTACAGATGAGCGAGTAGTATTCAATCGACTACCTCGCTCCCATAGGAATGCATGTAAGCTGCCGAACACCGAGGGGTTAAACGCAGTGAATATTCGATGCGCTTAACCCCTTGGTGTTCGGCCGCTTACACGCATTCCTATGGGAGCGAGGAATTCGATCGAATACTACTCACTCATCTCTATCTGCCATATTTCCTTGACTGGACTCCCAACATCTAGAAGTTCCTGGCCGCCTTGGCTTTACTGTCCTATACTGTAATTATACTATAACTTTTGTTACACGAATATTCACAGGATTCAGCTAGAAGTTTTTTTGGGGGGCCAACCTTTGGGGCAGCTGATGCCATTCAGGAGGCCTGAAGATAATGCCTAGAGAAGGGTGGACACCATGATAGAGTCCAGGAGAAGTGTATAAGACTGGATTTTATCTTTGCGCACCTCCCCTGGAGGTGGAGAGACCTCAGTGAATAATAGTAGTTCAAAGGCGGCCAATACGAATATAAATCAGTTTGCTCATCCCTAGCAGTCATATATTTAGTATGGGGACAGTAGATGCATGGGGAAGCAGGGTAGTCATCATCAAGAACTATGTTAGGATTTTCAGTTCAGCTATTGCTTTTAAGGCTTCCATGCTGACCTGAGAAGCTTTTGCAATGTCAGAGTTCTCTTAGGCTTATCCAATTAGCAGCTGAGGAAGCATATTTAAACTCCCTTCCTCCTCAGCCAGGTGTCTGCAATAGGTTGCACTTTGCCTAACGTTCATACCTGATTCTTTGTGGTGCATAGCTTAATACTGACCTCCAGGAACTGCTCCTTAACTT